>NW_027040104.1:5000-12500 GCF_034236695.1 Oncorhynchus nerka
TCATGTAGAGGTTACAGGAGGGTATCTGTTCCTGTAGAGGTTACAGGAAGGTATCTGTTCCTGGAGAGGTTTCAGGAGAGTATCTGTTCTGGTAGAGGTTTCAGGAGGGTATCTGTTCCTATAGAGGTTTCAGGAGGGTATCTGTTCCTATAGAGGTTACAGGAGGGTATCTGTTCCTGTAGAGGTTCCAGGAGGGTATCTGTTCCTGTAGAGGTTCCAGGAGGGTATCTGTTCATGTAGAGGTTACAGGAGGGTATCTGTTCCTGTAGAGGTTACAGGAGGGTATCTGTTCCTGTAGAGGTTACAGGAAGGTATCTGTTCCAGTAGAGGTTTCAGGAGGGTATCAGTTCCTGTAGAGGTTTCAGGAGGGTATCAGTTCCTGTAGAGGTTTCAGGAGGGTATCAGTTCCTGTAGAGGTTTCAGGAGGGTATCTGTTCCTGTAGAGGTTACAGGAGGGTATCTGTTCCTGTAGAGGTTTCAGGAGGGTATCTGTTCCTGTAGAGGTTTCAGGAGGGTATCTGTTCCTGTAGAGGTTCCAGGAGGGTATCTGTTCCTGTAGGTTACAGGAGGGTATCTGTTCCTGTAGGTTACAGGAGGGTATCTGTTCCTGTAGGTTTCAGGAGGGTATCTGTTCCTGTAGAGGTTTCAGGAGGGTATCTGTTCCTGTAGAGGTTTCAGGAGGGTATCTGTTCCTGTAGAGGTTCCAGGAGGGTATCTGTTCCTGGAGAGGTTACAGGAGGGTATCTGTTCCTGTAGGTTTCAGGAGGGTATCTGTTCCTGTAGGTTTCAGGAGGGTATCTGTTCCTGTAGAGGTTTCAGGAGGGTATCTGTTCCTGTAGAGGTTTCAGGAGGGTATCTGTTCCTGTAGAGGTTTCAGGAGGGTATCTGTTCCTGTAGAGGTTTCAGGAGGGTATCTGTTCCTGTAGAGGTTTCAGGAGGGTATCTGTTCTGGTAGAGTTTACAGGAGGGTATCTGTTCCTGTAGAGGTTTCAGGAGGGTATCTGTTCCTGTAGAGGTTACAGGAGGGTATCTGTTCTGGTAGAGGTTTCAGGAGGGTATCTCTCCAGGAACAGAGTTGAAGAGCCCTGATAGATAGACAGATCCTAGATCAGCACTTCTACTTTGAGACTCTTTGTGGATTCGTGCCCTGCTGTCTGAGGGGTTCTCTCTTCTCGTACTGACCCCTAGTGGTGGAAACTGGAACTGCTATGCAGGTCTTTATATAAGGCTGATAGTACAATCAAACACTGTAGTGTTTCATATGCTACATCAGTGGGAATCAGTCTTCTACACTACAATAGTTGGTTAGGTTGTAGCTTGTGTTTGACTCCATTGGGTTCAAATGGTTTAGTTATAATGAAGTGGTGACACGAATTGTAATATTTCTCTTTATTTTCTCTTTCAGGATACAACCATCCCTCACTCATTAAAGTGATGTCCAACCCCAACAATATGGTAGGTAGGGAGGGAGGCAGGGAGGGAGGGATGGAGGGAGGGAGGCAGGGAGGGAGGGAGGGAGTGAGGCAGGGAGTGAAGCAGGGAGTGAAGCAGGGAGGGAGAGGGAGGGAGGGAGGTAGGGGAGAGAGGGAGGTAGGGGGAGAGAGGGAGGTAGGGGGAGGGAGGGACGTAGGGGGAGAGGGAGGGAGAGGGAGGGAGGGAGGGAGGTAGGTAGGGGGGAGAGAGGGACGGAGGTAGGTAGGGGGAGAGAGAGAGGGAGGGAGGGAGGGAGGGGGAGAGAGGGAGGGAGGGAGGGAGGTAGGGAGGGAGGTAGGGGAGGGAGGGAGGGAGGTAGGGGGAGAGAGGGAGGGAGGTAGGGGGGAGGGAGAGAGGGGAGGGAGGTAGGGGGAGGGAGAGAGGGAGGTAGAGAGGGAGGGAGGCAGGGAGGGAGTGAGGCAGGGGGAGGGAGAGGGAGGGAGGGAGGTAGGGGGAGAGAGAGAGGGAGGGAGGGAGGTAGGGAGAGAGGGAGAGAGGGGGAGGGAGGGACGGGAGGGACGTAGGCAGGGGGGAGAGAGAGAGAGGGAGGGAGGTAGGGGGAGAGGGAGGGAGGTAGGTAGGGGAGAGAGAGGGAGGGAGGTAGGTAGAGGGAGGGAGAGAGGGAGGGGAGGGAGGGAGGGGGGAGAGGGAGGGAGGGAGGTAGGGGGAGAGAGGGAGGTAGGGGGAGAGAGGGAGGTAGGCGGGGGAGGGAGGGACGTAGGGGGAGAGAGAGGAGGGGGAGGGAGGTAGGGGGAGAGAGGGAGAGAGGGAGGGAGGGAGGTAGGTAGGGGGAGAGAGGGAGGGAGGGAGGTAGGGGAGGGAGGGAGGGAGGTAGGGGGAGAGAGAGGGAGGGAGGTAGGGGGAGGGAGGGAGGTAGGGAGGAGGAGGGAGGGAGGTAGGGGGGGAGAGAGAGGGAGGAGGTAGGGGGGAGAGAGAGGGGGGAGAGGGAGGTAGGGGGAGAGGAGGTAGGGGGAGGGGGGAGAGAGGGGAGGAGGGAGGGAGAGAGAGGGAGGGAGGAGGTGGGTAGGGGAGAGAGGGAGGGAGGGAGGTAGGGGAGAGAGGAGGGAGGTAGGGGGAGAGGGGAGGTAGGTGGGGGAGGGAGGGAGGTAGGGGAGGGAGTTAGGTAGAGGTAGGGAGGTAGGGGAGGGAGGGGTAGAGGGAGGGAGGGAGGGAGGTAGGGGGAGGGAGGGAGGGGAGAGAGGGAGGGAGGGAGGTAGGAGGGGGAGAGGAGGAGGGAGGGGAGGGTAGGGGGGAGGGGAGGGGGAGGTAGGTAGGGGAGGGAGGTAGGTAGGGGGAGGAGTTAGGTAGAGGAGGGAGGGGTAGGTAGAGGGAGGGAGGTAGGAGGGAGGGAGGGGAGGGAGGAGGGGGAGAGAGGGAGGAGGGAGGGAGGTAGGGGGAGAGAGGGAGGGAGGGAGTTAGGGAGAGGGAGGGAGGGAGGGAGGGAGGTAGGGGGAGGGAGGGAGGTAGGTAGGGGGAGGGAGGTAGGTAGGGAGGGAGTTAGGTAGAGGGAGGGAGGTAGGTAGAGGGAGGGAGGCAGGGAGAGGGAGGGAGTTAGGTAGAGGGAGGGAGTAGGGAGTTAGGTAGAGGGAGGGAGTAGGGAGGTAGGTAGGGGGAGGGAGTTAGGTAGAGGGAGGGAGTTAGGTAGAGGGAGGGAGTTAGGTAGAGGGAGGGAGTTAGGTAGAGGGAGGGAGTAGGGAGTTAGGTAGAGGGAGGGAGTAGGGAGTTAGGTAGAGGGAGGGAGTTAGGTAGAGGGAGGGAGTTAGGTAGAGGGGGGAGTTAGGTAGAGGGAGGGAGTTAGGTAGAGGGAGGGAGTTAGGTAGAGGGAGGGAGTTAGGTAGAGGGAGGGAGTTAGGTGGAGGGAGGGAGTTAGGTGGAGGGAGGGAGGTAGGTAGAGGGAGGGAGGTAGGTAGAGGGAGGGAGGTAGGTAGAGGGAGGTAGGGGGAGGGAGGGAGGTAGGGGGAGGGGAGTTAGGTAGAGGGAGGGAGTTAGGTAGGAGGGAGGGAGTTAGGTAGAGGGAGGGAGTTAGGTAGAGGGAGGGAGTTAGGTAGAGGGAGGGAGGGAGGGAGGGAGGGAGGGAGGGAGGGAGGGAGGGAGGGAGGGAGGGAGGGAGGGAGGGAGGGAGTAAATGTGTTATGTGGGTAAAATGCTGTAACACAGAATATATTTTCTAGAAATATCCCATGATGCTAGTGACTGTTCATTACTGCTTATCACTTACTAACCATCATTTATTCACTTTACTTTAATAAAATATTTAACTGGTTCTGTATATTACATTAGTTTAATTTGATGACATTATTGTTTCATTCCAAGTCATCATCTCATCACTATAGAGCTGTTGCATCTGCTGTCTGACAAAACCACTATTTCAGTAGTCCTTCACAGTATATAAGGCTTTATGTCTGCTGAATACCAACTATCAATCACTCAGATCATGTACTTTCAGGTAGAGATACCTTGCTGCTCTCTATGAGCTCACAGAGAAAAACCCTAATGAGATGGAATCTCTCAGCACTAACTGGTATTGAAAACCAATCAGAAGACATTGGAGTTGAACATCTCTCCTCAGGTTTATCTGACAGTTCCCCATGTTTACCTCTTTCTCCTCTCAGAGTGCGTTTGTGAACAGGCCAGCTCTTGGGATCATGCCACCCGAGAACTTTCCAGAAAAGCTGGCAGAAAGCCTTCTCTCAGTGAGTGACACACACACACACACACACAACACAACACACAGCACACAACACAACACACAGCACACACCACAACACACAACACCACACACCACACAACACAACACACAACACACACACAACACACACACACACAACACACATACACACGCACAACACACACACACACAACACAAAACACACAAAACACAACACAACACACACACACACACACCACACACACACACACACACATTTACACACACACACAACACAACACACACACACAACACACACAACACATTTAAATACACACACACAAAACACACACACAACACAACACACACAACACACACACAACACACCACACACACACAACACCACACACACCACACACAACACACCACCACAACACACAACACACCACACACACACACACAACACCACACACACCACACCACCACAACACAACACAACACACACAACACACACACAACACAAAACACAACTTAATTTAAATAGACCAGAAACTAACTAGTGATGGATACTAGCTGGACCCCATTTAAATAGACCAGAAACTAACTAGTGATGTGATTCCAGCTGGACCCCATTTAAATAGACCAGACACTAACTAGTAATGGATACTAGCTGGACCCCATTTAAATAGACCAGAAACTAACTAGTGATGGATACTAGCTGGACCCCATTTAAATAGACCAGACACTAACTAGTGATGGATACTAGCTGGACCCCATTTAAATAGACCAGACACTAACTAGTGATGTGATTCCAGCTGGACCCCATTTAAATAGACCAGACACTAACTAGTAATGGATACTAGCTGGACCCCATTTAAATAGACCAGAAACTAACTAGTGAGGGATACTAGCAGGACCCCATTTAAATAGACCAGAAACTAACTAGTGATGGATACTAGCTGGACCCCATTTAAATAGACCAGAAACTAACTAGTGATGTGATTCCAGCTGGACCCCACTACTGTAGACTGACTTCCTCTATTTAAATAGACCAGAAACTAACTAGTGATGGATACTAGCTGGACCCCATTTAAATAGACCAGAAACTAACTAGTGATGTGATTCCAGCTGGACCCCATTTAAATAGACCAGACACTAACTAGTGATGGATACTAGCTGGACCCCATTTAAATAGACCAGAAACTAACTAGTGATGTCATTCCAGCTGGACCCCATTTAAATAGACCAGAAACTAACTAGTGATGGATACTAGCTGGACCCCACTACTGTAGACTGGAAACCATCCACAATGCTCCTTCTCTCTCCTCCCCACTTCCCCTCTCCTCTGTCCAGGTTGCTCCTAGTGGTATGAGCCGTGTTCAGACCATGGCCTGTGGATCCTGCTCTAATGAGAATGCATATAAAGCCATGTTCATCTGGTACAGAGTGAGTACACACACACTGAGTCTACAAAACATTAAGAACACCTGCTCTTTCAATCAAATGTATTTCTAAAGCTCAGCCGATGTCACAAAGTGTTTATACATAACATACATGACAGACTGACCAGGTGCTTTACATGACATAGACTGACCAGGTGTTATACATGACATAGACTGACCAGGTGTTATACATGACATAGACTGACCAGGTGTTATACATGACATAGACTGACCAGGTATGACATAGACTGACCAGGTGTTATACATGACATAGACTGACCAGGTGTTATACATGATATACATGACATAGACTGACCAGGTGTTATACATGACATACATGACATAGACTGACCAGGTGTTATACATGACATAGACTGACCAGGTGTTATACATGACATAGACTGACCAGGTGTTATACATGACATAGACTGACCAGGTGTTATACATGACATACATGACATAGACTGACCATGTGTTATACATGACATACATGACATAGACTGACCAGGTGTTAAACATGACATAGACTGACCAGGTGTTATACATGACATAGACTGACCAGGTGTTAAACATGACATAGACTGACCAGGTGTTAAACATGACATAGACTGACCAGGTGTTATACATGACATAGACTGACCAGGTGATATACATGACATAGACTGACCAGGTGTTATACATGACATAGACTGACCAGGTGTTAAACATGATATACATGACATAGACTGACCAGGTGTTATACATGACACAGACTGACCAGGTGTTATACATGACACAGACTGACCAGGTGTTATACATGACATAGACTGACCAGGTGTTATACATGACATAGACTGACCAGGTGTTTTACATGACACAGACTGACCAGGTGTTATACATGACACAGACTGACCAGGTGTTATACATGACACAGACTGACCGGGTGTTTTACATGACATAGACTGACCAGGTGTTATACATGACACAGACTGACCAGGTGTTATACATGACACAGACTGACCAGGTGTTATACATGACATAGACTGACCAGGTGTTATACATGACATAGACTGACCAGGTGTTTTACATGACACAGACTGACCAGGTGTTATACATGACACAGACTGACCAGGTGTTATACATGACACAGACTGACCAGGTGTTATACATGACATAGACTGACCAGGTGTTTTACATGACATAGACTGACCAGGTGTTATACATGACATAGACTGACCAGGTGTTTTACATGACATAGACTGACCAGGTGTTATACATGACATAGACTGACCAGGTGTTATACATGACATAGACTGACCAGGTGTTTTACATGACATAGACTGACCAGGTGTTTTACATGACATAGACTGACCAGGTGTTTTACATGACATAGACTGACCAGGTGTTATACATGACATAAACTGACCAGGTGTTTTACATGACATAGACTGACCAGGTGTTATACATGACATAGACTGACCAGGTGTTATACATGACATAGACTGACCAGGTGTTAAACATGACATAGACTGACCAGGTGTTAAACATGACATAGACTGACCAGGTGTTAAACATGACATAGACTGACCAGGTGTTAAACATGACATAGACTGACCAGGTGTTAAACATGACATAGACTGACCAGGTGTTATACATGACATAGACTGACCAGGTGTTAAACATGACATAGACTGACCAGGTGTTATACATGACATACATGACATAGACTTACCAGGTGTTATACATGACATAGACTGACCAGGTGTTAAACATGACATAGACTGACCAGGTGTTATACATGACATAGACTGACCAGGTGTTATACATGACATAGACTGACCAGGTGTTATACATGACATAGACTGACCAGGTGTTATACATGACATAGACTGACCAGGTGTTATACATGACATAGACTGACCAGGTGTTATACATGACATAGACTGACCAGGTGTTATA
>NW_027040104.1:15000-20905 GCF_034236695.1 Oncorhynchus nerka
CTCTCTCCTCATTCTCTCTCTCCTCCCTCATTCTCTCTCTCCTCCCTCTCTCTCTCTCATTCTCTCTCTCCTCCCTCATTCTCTCTCTCCTTCTTCCTCTCTCCCTCATTCTCTCTCTCCTCCTTCCTCTCTCCCTCATCCTCTCTCTCCTCCGTCCTCTCTCCCTCATTCACATTCTCTCTCTCCTCCTTCCTCTCTCCCTCATTCTCTCTCCCTCATTCTCTCTCTCCTCCCTCATTCTCTCTCTTCTCCCTCATTCTCTCTCTTCTCCCTCATTCTCTCTCTTCTCCCTCATTCTCTCTCTCTCCTCCCTCACTCTCTCTCTCCTCCCTCATTCTCTCTCTCCTCTCTCATTCTCTCTCTCCTCTCTCATTCTCTCTCTCCTCTCTCATTCTCTCTCTCCTCCCTCATTCTCTCTCTCCTCTCTCATTCTCTCTCTCCTCCTTCCTCTCTCCCTCATTCTCGCTCCCTCATTCTCTCTCTCCTCCCTCATTCTCTCTCTTCTCCCTCATTCTCTCTCTTCTCCCTCATTCTCTCTCTCTCCTCCCTCACTCTCAATCTCCTCCCTCTCTCTCTCATTCTCTCTCTCTCTCCCTCATTCTCTCTCTCCTCCCTCATTCTCTCTCTCCTCCGTCCTCTCTCCCTCATTCTCTCTCTCTCCTCCCTCATTCTCTCCTCCATCCTCTCTCCCTCATTCACTCTCTCCTCCATCCTCTCTCCCTCATTCTCTCTCTCCTCCTTCCTCTCTCCCTCATTCTCTCTCTCCTCCCTCATTCTCTCTCTCCTCTGTCCTCTCTCCCTCATTCTCTCTCTCTCCTCTCTCCCCCTCTCCTCTCCCCCTCTCCTCTCTCCCTCTCCTCTCTCTCCCACCTCTCCTCTCCCCCTCTCCTCTCTCCCACCTCTCCTCTCCCCCTCCTCCTCCCTCTCCTCTCTCCTCTCCCTCCCCTCTCTCCCTCTCCTCTCCTCCCCTCCTCCTCTCCTCCCTCTCCTCTCCCCCTCTCCCTCTCCCTCTCCCTCTCTCCCCTCTCCTCTCCCACCTCTCCTCTCTCCCACCTCTCCTCCTCCCTCTCCTCTCTCCCCCTCTCCTCCCTCTCCTCTCTCCCCCTCTCCTCCCTCTCCTCTCTCCCACCTCTCCTCTCCCCCTCCCCTCTCCTCCCTCTCCCTCTCCTCTCCCCCCTCTCCTCTCTCACCCTCTCCTCTCCTCCCTCTCCTCCTCTCTCTCTCCCTCTCCTCCCTCCCCCTCTCTCCTCCCTCTCCTCCCCCCTCTCCCCTCTCCTCTCTCTCAGAGTCCTGGCTGTCCAGACTTCAGCATCCTGTCATTTATGGGTGGATTTCATGGCCGAACAATGGGTCAGTAAGGTTAAACATCTTATTGTTGAATGAAAGTAACATAACAGACCTGCCTCATCAGGAGGTGTGGCTTTGCAGTGTATTGGTTGGAAGAAATCGCTCA
Organism: Oncorhynchus nerka; assembly: GCF_034236695.1. Taxonomy (NCBI): domain Eukaryota; kingdom Metazoa; phylum Chordata; class Actinopteri; order Salmoniformes; family Salmonidae; genus Oncorhynchus; species Oncorhynchus nerka. Next base: position 16,454 of record NW_027040104.1, read on the forward strand.
TCCACCGTGAGACACACAAAGACCTAAAAGACATGGCTTCTAGTCACCCTACACTCCCAGAAGCTGCTCGTAGGAGCTGTTTTACAGACCTAGACACTGAAATCCAAAATGACAGAGTTTGGTGCACATTCTGTCATGCTGGTGGGCGACTTCAATGAAGACTGGCTGGGTAGCCGAACAACTGTCATGTTGGTGGGAGACTTCAATGTCCACCATGAAGACTGGCTGGGTAGCCAAACAACTGTCATGTTGGTGGGAGACTTCAATGAAGACTGGCTGGGTAGCCGAACAACTGTCATGCTGGTGGGAGACTTCAATGAAGACTGGCTGGGTAGCCGAACAACTGTCATGTTGGTGAGAGACTTCAATGAAGACTGGCTGGGTAGCCAAACAACTGTCATGCTGGTGGGAGACTTCAATGAAGACTGGCTGGGTAGCCGAACAACTGTCATGCTGGTGGGAGACTTCAATGAAGACTGGCTGGGTAGCCGAACAACTGTCAAGTTGGTGGGCGACTTCAATGAAGACTGGCTGGGTAGCCGAACAACTGTCATGCTGGTGGGAGACTTCAATGAAGACTGGCTGGGTAGCCAAACTGTCATGCTGGTTGCTGGGCCTGACAGCTTGCAAGCTGCTTAGGCCTACAACAGATTGTGGTTACTCCAACCAGAGGAGATCAAATCCTGGACCTCATCATGACTGACCTTCCTGCTGTTTCTACAACACTCGCCAACCGGAGCACCTCGGTCCACAACCCTGTCCTAGTAAACATCATGACTGACCTTCCTGCTGTTTCTACAACACTCGCCAACCGGAGCACCTCGAACCACAACCCTGTCCTAGTAAACATGACTGACCTTCCTGCTGTTTCTACAACACTCGCCAACCTGGGCACCTCGAACCACAACCCTGTCCTAGTAAACATCATGACTGACCTTCCTGCTGTTTCTACAACACTCGCCAACCTGGGCACCTCGAACCACAACCCTGTCCTAGTAAACATGATCTGCCTGCAGACAGAGACTTACAGGAGGAAAGTGTGACAATACAACAAAGCATCCACTGACTGGCAGAAAGTCTTCTCTAAGGAAGATACGGAGAAGATATATGACTAGATCACTGACATCACCCATGATGCCACGGAGCAGAACTGTCACCAGAAAGCCTGGGGGGAAAATAATGGTTTGACGAAAGACCAGGAGAGCAGCAAGGACGAAGAAACGTCGCCTTTTATTTCCCCCAACAGCTAAAAAAATATATAGAATCTGCCGCCAACTAGCAGCAGTTTGCCCAGGCCAGACACATTCAACCAGACTGAGAAGCTAGAAGGAACCGGGATATCAAACTCACAAAGGAACTCACTGATAAAACCCTAAGCAGCAAGAGATGGTGGAGGCTCGTCCCTCTCTGGAGGAGCTGCTGATATCTCTGTCATCATACACCACCACGTAACTGTCCTGTCTGTTCCCCTACTGTCCTGTCTGTTCCCTTACTGTCCTGTCTGTTACCCTACTGTCCTGTCTGTTCCCCTACTGTCCTGTCTGTTCCCTTACTGTCCTGTCTGTTACCCTACTGTCCTGTCTGTTACCCTACTGTCCTGTCTGTTACCCTACTGTCCTGTCTGTTACCCTACTGTCCTGTCTGCTACCCTACTGTCCTGTCTATTCAATAAAAATACAACAGAATACAAAAGGAGTGGGACTGCCCTATCCTGATCCACCATTCTGAGGACTGCCCTATCCTGATCCACCATTCTGAGGACTGCCCTATCCTGATCCACCATTCTGAGGACTGCTCTATCCTGATCCACCATTCTGAGGACTGCCCTATCCTGATCCACCATTCTGAGGACTGCTCTATCCTGATCCACCATTCTGAGGACTGCTCTATCCTGATCCACCATTCTGAGGACTGCTCTATCCTGATCCACCATTCTGAGGACTGCTCTATCCTGATCCACCATTCTGAGGACTGCTCTATCCTGATCCACCATTCTGAGGACTGCCCTATCCGGATCCACCATCCTGAGGACTGCTCTATCCTGATCCACCATCCTGAGGACTGCTCTATCCTGATCCACCATTCTGAGGACTTTCTGATCCACCATCCTGAGAACTTCCTGATCCACCATCCTGAGGACTTCCTGATCCACCATCCTGAGGACTTTCTGATCCACCATCCTGAGGACTTCCTGATCCACCATTCTGAGGACTGCCCTATCCTGATCCACCATTCTGAGGACTTTCTGATCCACCATCCTGAGAACTTCCTGATCCACCATTCTGAGGACTGCCCTATCCTGATCCACCATTCTGAGGACTTCCTGATCCACCATTCTGAGGACTGCCCTATCCTGATCCACCATTCTGAGGACTTCCTGATCCACCATCCTGAGGACTTCCCTATTCTGATCCACCATCCTGAGGACTTCCTGATCCACCATTCTGAGAACTTTCTGATCCACCATCCTGAGGACTTCCCTATTCTGATCCACCATCCTGAGGACTTCCTGATCCACCATCCTGAGGACTGCTCTATCCTGATCCACCATCCTGAGGACTGCTCTATCCTGATCCACCATCCTGAGGACTGCCCTATCCTGATCCACCATCCTGAGGACTGCTCTATCCTGATCCACCATTCTGAGGACTGCTCTATCCTGATCCACCATTCTGAGGACTGCCCTATCCCGATCCACCATCCTGAGGACTGCTCTATCCTGATCCACCATCCTGAGGACTGCCCTATCCTGATCCACCATCCTGAGGACTGCCCCTATCCTGATCCACCATCCTGAGGACTAATCTATCCTGATCCACCATCCTCAGAACTTCCTGATCCACCATCCTGAGGACTTTCTGATCCACCTTCCTGAGAACTTCCTGATCCACCATCCTGAGGACTTCCTGATCCACCATCCTGAGGACTTCCTGATCCACCATCCTGAGGACTTCCTGATCCACCATCCTGAGGACTTCCTGATCCACCATCCTGAGGACTTCCTGATCCACCATCCTGAGGACTTCCTGATCCACCATCCTGAGGACTTCCTGATCCACCATCCTGAGGACTTTCTGATCCACCATCCTGAGGACTTCCTGATCCACCATTCTGAGGACTGCCCTATCCTGATCCACCATTCTGAGGACTTTCTGATCCACCATCCTGAGAACTTCCTGATCCACCATTCTGAGGACTGCCCTATCCTGATCCACCATTCTGAGGACTTCCTGATCCACCATTCTGAGGACTGCCCTATCCTGATCCACCATTCTGAGGACTTCCTGATCCACCATCCTGAGGACTTCCCTATTCTGATCCACCATCCTGAGGACTTCCCTATTCTGATCCACCATCCTGAGGACTTCCTGATCCACCATCCTGAGGACTGCTCTATCCTGATCCACCATCCTGAGGACTGCTCTATCCTGATCCACCATCCTGAGGACTGCCCTATCCTGATCCACCATCCTGAGGACTGCTCTATCCTGATCCACCATCCTGAGGACTGCCCTATCCTGATCCACCATCCTGAGGACTGCTCTATCCTGATCCACCATTCTGAGGACTGCTCTATCCTGATCCACCATTCTGAGGACTGCCCTATCCCGATCCACCATCCTGAGGACTGCTCTATCCTGATCCACCATCCTGAGGACTGCCCTATCCTGATCCACCATCCTGAGGACTGCCCCTATCCTGATCCACCATCCTGAGGACTAATCTATCCTGATCCACCATCCTCAGAACTTCCTGATCCACCTTCCTGAGAACTTCCTGATCCACCATCCTGAGGACTTCCTGATCCACCATCCTGAGGACTTCCTGATCCACCATCCTGAGGACTTCCTGATCCACCATCCTGAGGACTTCCTGATCCACCATCCTGAGGACTTCCTGATCCACCATCCTGAGGACTTCCTGATCCACCATCCTGAGGACTTCCTGATCCACCATCCTGAGGACTTCCTGATCCACCATCCTGAGGACTTCCTGATCCACCATCCTGAGGACTTCCTGATCCACCATCCTGAGGACTTCCTGATCCACCATCCTGAGGACTTCCTGATCCACCATCCTGAAGACTTCCTGATCCACCATCCTGAAGACTTCCTGATCCACCATCCTGAAGACTTCCTGATCCACCATCCTGAAGACTTCCTGATCCACCATCCTGAAGACTTCCTGATCCACCATCCTGAAGACTTCCTGATCCACCATCCTGAGGACTTCCCTGATCCACCATTCTGAGGACTTCCTGATCCACCATCCTGAGGACTTCCTGATCCACCATCCTGAGGACTTCCTGATCCACCATCCTGAGGACTTCCTGATCCACCATTCTGAGGACTTCCTGATCCACCATCCTGAGGACTTCCTGATCCACCATCCTGAGGACTTCCTGATCCACCATCCTGAGGACTTTCCTGATCCACCATCCTGAGGACTTCC
>NW_027040104.1:21405-23905 GCF_034236695.1 Oncorhynchus nerka
AGACTGACCAGGTGTTATACATGACATAGACTGACCAGGTGTTATACATGACATAGACTGACCAGGTGTTACTGACCAGGTGTTATACATGACACAGACTGACCAGGTGTTATACATGACATAGACTGACCAGGTGTTATACATGACAGGTGTTTTAGACTGACCAGGTGTTATACATGACATAGACTGACCAGGTGTTATACATGACATAGACTGACCAGGGTTATACATGACATAGACTGACCAGGTGTTTAAACCATGACATAGACTGACCAGGTGTTATACATGACATAGACTGACCAGGTGTTTTACATGATTTAGACTGACCAGGTGTTAAACATGACACAGACTGACCAGGTGTTATACATGACACAGACTGACCAGGTGTTATACATGACACAGACTGACCAGGTGTTATACATGACACAGACTGACCAGGTGTTATACATGACACAGACTGACCAGGTGTTATACATGACACAGACTGACCAGGTGTTATACATGACACAGACTGACCAGGTGTTATACATGACATAGACTGACCAGGTGTTATACATGACATAGACTGACCAGGTGTTATACATGACATAGACTGACCAGGTGTTATACATGACATAGACTGACCAGGTGTTATACATGACATAGACTGACCAGGTGTTATACATGACATAGACTGACCAGGTGTTAAACATGACATAGACTGACCAGGTGACATATACATGACATAGACTGACCAGGTGTTAAACATGACATAGACTGACCATGACTGACATAGACTGACCAGGTGTTATACATGACATAGACATGACAGGTAGACTGACCAGGTGTTATACATGACATAGACTGACCAGGTGTTAAACATGACATAGACTGACCAGGTGTTATACATGACATAGACTGACCAGGTGTTAAACATGACATAGACTGACCAGGTGTTAACATGACACAGACTGACCAGGTGTTATACATGACATAGACTGACCAGGTGTTATACATGACATAGACTGACCACATGACATAGACTGACCAGGTGTTATACATGACACAGACTGACCAGGTGTTATACATGACATAGACTGACCAGGTGTTATACAGACTGACCAGGTGACATGACATGACATAGACTGACCAGGTGTTATACATGACATACATGACATAGACTGACCAGGTGTTATACATGATAGACTGACCAGGTGTTAAACATGACATAGACTGACCAGGTGTTATACATGACATAGACTGACCAGGTGTTAAACATGATATACATGACATAGACTGACCAGGTGTTAAACATGACATAGACTGACCAGGTGTTATGACATAGACTGACCAGGTGTTATACATGACATAGACTGACCAGGTGTTATACATGATATACATGACATAGACTGACCAGGTGTTAACATGACATAGACTGACCAGGTGTTAACATGACATAGACTGACCAGGTGTTATACATGACATAGACTGACCAGGTGTTATACATGACATAGACTGACCAGGTGTTATACATGACATAGACTGACCAGGTGTTATACATGACATAGACTGACCAGGTGTTATACATATACATGACATAGACTGACCAGGTGGTGTTACTGACCAGGTGACATGATAGACTGACCAGGTGTGATATACATGACATAGACTGACCAGGTGTTATACATGACATGACCAGGTGTTATACATGACATAGACTGACCAGGTGTTATACATGACATAGACTGACCAGGTGTTATACATGACATAGACTGACCAGGTGTTATACATGACATAGACTGACCAGGTGTTATACATGACATAGACTGACCAGGTGTTATACATGATATAGACTGACCAGGTGTTATACATGACATGACCAGACTGACCAGACTGACCAGGTGTTAAACATTATACATGACATAGACTGACCAGGTGTTATACATGACACAGACTGACCAGGTGTTATACATGACACAGAGACTGACCAGGTGTTATACATGACACAGACTGACCAGGTGTTATACATGACATAGACTGACCAGGTGTTATACATGACATATGACTGACCAGGTGTTTATACATGACATAGACTGACCAGGTGTTATACATGACACAGACTGACCAGGTGTTATACATGACACAGACTGACCAGGTGTTTTACATGACATAGACTGACCAGGTGTTATACATGACATAGACTGACCAGGTGTTATACATGACACAGACTGACCAGGTGTTATACATGACACAGACTGACCAGGTGTTATACATGACATAGACTGACCAGGTGTTATACATGACATAGACTGACCAGGTGTTTACATACATGACACAGACTGACCAGGTGTTATACATGACATAGACTGACCAGGTGTTATACATGACATAGACTGACCAGGTGTTTTACATGACACAGACTGACCAGGTGTTATACATGACACAGACTGACCAGGTGTTTTATACACTGACCAGGTGTTTTACATGACATAGACTGACCAGGTGTTATACATGACATAGA
>NW_027040104.1:28905-105584 GCF_034236695.1 Oncorhynchus nerka
GCTGGGTAGCCAAACAACTGTCAACTGTCCTGTCTATTCAATAAAAATACAATAGAATACAAAAGGAGTGGGACTGCCCTATCCTGATCCACCATTCTGAGGACTGCCCTATCCTGATCCACCATTCTGAGGACTGCTCTATCCTGATCCACCATTCTGAGGGACTGATCCACCATTCTGAGGACTATCCTGATCCACCATTCTGAGGACTGCTCTATCCTGATCCACCATTCTGAGGACTGCCCTATCCTGATCCACCATTCTGAGGACTGCTCTATCCTGATCCACCATTCTGAGGACTGCCCTATCCTGATCCACCATTCTGAGGACTGCCCTATCCTGATCCACCATTCTGAGGACTGCCCTATCCTGATCCACCATTCTGAGGACTGCCCTATCCTGATCCACCATTCTGAGAACTTCCTGATCCACCATTCTGAGGACTGCTCTATCCTGATCCACCATTCTGAGGACTGCCCTATCCTGATCCACCATTCTGAGGACTGCCCTATTCTGATCCACCATTCTGAGGACTTCCTGATCCACCATTCTGAGGACTGCCCTATTCTGATCCACCATTCTGAGGACTGATCCACCCCTATCCTGATCCACCATCCTGAGGACTGATCCACCATCCCCTATCCTGATCCACCATCTGAGGACTGCCCTATCCTGATCCACCATTCTGAGGACTGCCCTATCCTGATCCACCATCCTGAGGACTGCTCTATCCTGATCCACCATTCTGAGGACTGCCCTATCCTGATCCACCATTCTGAGGAATCCCTCCACCATCCTGATCCACCATTCTGAGGACTATCCTGATCCACCATCCTGAGGACTGCTCTATCCTGATCCACCATTCTGAGGACTGCTCTATCCTGATCCACCATCCTTAAGACTTCCCTATTCTGATCCACCATTCTGAGGACTGCCCTATTCTGATCCACCATTCTGAGAACTTACTGATCCACCATTCTGAGGACTGCCCTATCCTGATCCACCATTCTGAGAACTTCCTGATCCACCATCCTGAGGACTTCCTGATCCACCATCCTGAAGACTTCCCTATTCTGATCCACCATCCTGAGAACTTCCTGATCCACCATCCTGAGAACTTCCTGATCCACCATTCTGAGGACTTCCTGATCCACCATTCTGAGGACTTCCTGATCCACCATCCTGAGGACTTCCTGATCCACCATCCTGAGGACTTCCTGATCCACCATCCTGAGGACTTCCTGATCCACCATCCTGAAGACTTCCACCATCCTGAGGACTTCCTGATCCACCATCCTGAGAACTTCCTGATCCACCATCCTGAGGAGCCCTATCCTGATCCACCATCCTGAGGACTGCTCTTCCTGATCCACCATCCTGAGGACTTCCTGATCCACCATCCTGAGGACTTCCTGATCCACCATCCTGAGGACTTCCTGATCCACCATCCTGAGGACTTCCTGATCCACCATCCTGAGGACTTCCTGATCCACCATCCTGAGGACTCCACCATCCTGAGAACTTCCTGAACTTCCTGATCCACCATCCTGAGGACTTCCTGATCCACCATCCTGAGGACTTCCTGATCCACCATCCTGAGGACTTCCTGATCCACCATCCTGAGGACTTCCTGATCCACCATCCTGAGGACTGATCCACCATCCTGAGGACTGATCCACCATCCTGAGGACTTCCTGATCCACCATCCTGAGGACTTCCTGATCCACCATCCTGAGGACTTCCTGATCCACCATCCTGAGGACTTCTGATCCACCATCCTGAGGACTTCCTGATCCACCATCCTGAGGACTTCCTGATCCACCATCCTGAGGACTTCCTGATCCACCATCCTGAGGACTTCCTGATCCACCATCCTGAGGACTTCCTGATCCACCATCCTGAGGACTTCCTGATCCACCATCCTGAGGACTTCCTGATCCACCATCCTGAGGACTTCCTGATCCACCATTGAGGACTTCCTGATCCACCATCCTGATCCACCATCCTGAGGACTTCCTGATCCACCATCCTGAGGACTTCCTGATCCACCATCCTGAGGACTTCCTGATCCACCATCCTGAGGACTTCCTGATCCACCATCCTGAGGACTTCCTGATCCACCATCCTGAGGACTTCCCTGATGTTTTTAATATTTTTTTATTGAACCTTTATTTAACTAGACAAGTCAGTTAAGATCCACCACCATGCGCTCTCATTTAGTTTTGCGGTAGCGTAACAGAATGTAAGCTCACCAGATCAGGATGCTCGAACGAGGGTAGGACTGCCCCACTCCTTTAGAACAACAACTCACGGTGTCTGATCTGTTTTCAGGTTGCTTGGCAACGACGCACTCCAAGGCCATCCACAAGCTGGATGTGCCGTCATTTGATTGGCCGATCGCTCCCTTCCCTAAACTGAAGTACCCTCTGGAGGAGTTCACACGGGAGAACGTACAGGAAGAGGCCCGCTGCCTGGAGGAGGTGTGTGTGTGTGTGTGTGTGTGTGTTAGGATTTAATCTATCAATCTTCCCGGTATTCCCATTCAAACTGGAAGTGCTATTTTAAAAGCATGTAATACCAGCCCATAAACAAATCTGACATGAATATACTACTGTAAATGGAGAAATAGACACGTGATTATACTACTGTAAATGGAGAAATAGACACGTGATTATACTACTGTAAATGGAGAAATAGACACGTGATTATACTACTGTAAATGGAGAAATAGACACGTGATTATATTACTGTAAATGGAGAAATAGACACGTGATTATACTACTGTAAATGGGGAAATAGACACGTGATTATACTACTGTAAATGGGGAAATAGACACGTGATTATACTACTGTAAATGGGGAAATAGACACGTGATTATACTACTGTAAATGGGGAAATAGACACGTGATTATACTACTGTAAATGGAGAAATAGACACGTGATTATACTACTGTAAATGGAGAAATAGACACGTGATTATACTACTGTAAATGGAGAAATAGACACGTGATTATACTACTGTAAATGGAGAAATAGACACGTGATTATACTACTGTAAATGGGGAAATAGACACGTGATTATACTACTGTAAATGGGGAAATAGACACGTGATGTGTGTGTGTGTGTGTGCGTGCGCGTGTGTGTGCGTGTGCGTGTGTGTACCAGGTAGAGGACCTGATAGTTCAGTGGCGTCAGAAGGGCCGGCCGGTGGCTGGGATAGTGATAGAACCCATCCAGGCTGAGGGAGGAGACAACCACGCAACACCAGACTTCTTCAAGAAGCTACGGAACATCGCACGCAAGGTTGGCTGGGAGGGGAGGGAGGAGAGGTGGAGGGGGGGGTCATACACAAGGTAGTCTGGGGAGGGAGGGAGGGAGGGAGGGAGGAGAGGAGGTGGAGGGGGGGAGGGAGGGAGGGAGGAGACAACCACGCAACACCGGACTTCTTCAAGAAGCTACGGAACATCGCACGCAAGGTTGGCTGGGAGGGGGAGAGTGTGGGGGGGGAAGAGTGTGGAGGGGGAGATTCATACACAAGGTAGTCTGGGGAGGGAGGGGGAGAGTCATACACAAGGTTGGCTGGGAGGGGAGGGAGGAGAGGTGGAGGGGGAGGGGGTCATACACAATATTTAGTCTGGAGAGAGGGAGGGAGGGAGGGAGGGGGAGAGTCATACACAAGGTAGTCTGGGGAGGGAGGGGGAGGGAGGGAGGGAGGGAGGGAGGGAGGGAGGGAGAGTCATACACAAGGTAGTCTGGGGAGGGAGGGAGGGAGGGAGGGAGGGAGGAGAGTGTGGAGGGGGAGAGTCATACACAAGGTTGGCTGGAGGGAGGGGGAGGGAGGGAGGGAGGAGAGTGTGGAGGGGGAGAGTCATACACAAGGTTGGCTGGAGAGGGAGGGAGGGAGGAGAGTCATACACAATATTTAGTCTGGAGAGAGAGGGAGGAGAGTGGAGGGAGTGGGAGGGAGGGAGGGAGGGAGGGGAGGGAGGGGAGGGAGGGAGTGTGGAGTGGGGGGAGAGTCATACACAATATTTAGTCTGGGGAGGGAGGGAGGGGAGGGAGGGAGGGAGGGAGGGAGGGGGGGAGGGAGGGAGGGAGGAGAGTGTGGAGGGGGGAGAGTCATACACAATATTTAGTCTGGGGAGGGAGGGAGGGAGGGAGGGAGAGTTATACACAAGGCAGGGCTGGGAAATCTAGCCAAAATCTCATATCCCGATAACAATAAATATCACGAAATAGCACATTTTCTGTAAATTCTATGAATAAATAGTTGATATAAAATTACCACATGTAAAGGCCTATTTCGATCGTTTCATATTATCGTCACACGTTATATATCGTCATATCGCCCCCAGTCCTAACACGTGGTAGTCTGGGGCGACACTGAAATAAAGTCCATCCATCAATCATGGAACAAAACATCTTCCTCTCCTCCCTCCTCTCTCAGCATGGCAGTGCGTTCCATGTGGATGAGGTGCAGACAGGGGGAGGAGCTACAGGGAAGTTCTGGGCTCATGAACACTGGGGGATGGACGACCCTGCTGACATCGTCTCCTTCAGCAAGAAGATGCTCACTGGAGGTTTTTACCATAAAGACGAGCTGCAGGCAGACAAGGTAACACACACACGCACACAGGACACACACAGGTGTATGAGGTACACACAGGACACAGACATGCACACACACACACACACACACACTTTGTTTACGTGTACAATATATAACCTTATTATGGCTGTGTGTGTCTTCTTTCCCAGGCCTACCGTATCTTTAACACCTGGATGGGTGACCCGTCTAAGAACCTGTTCCTGGCTGAGGTTCTGAACGTGATCCGCAGAGAGAACCTTCTGGAGGAGGTGACCCGCTCTGGAAAGACTCTGCTACAGGGACTCTACCAACTACAGGTACTAGAGACTCTACCAACTACAGGTACTAGAGACTCTACCAACTACAGGTACTAGAGACTCTACCAACTACAGGTACTAGAGACTCTACCAACTACAGGTACTAGAGACAGAGACTCTACCAACTACAGGTACCAGAGACTCTACCAACTACAGGTACTAGAGACAGAGACTCTACCAACTACAGGTACCAGGGACTCTACCAACTACAGGTACCAGAGACTCTACCAACTACAGGTACCAGAGACTCTACCAACTACAGGTACTAGAGACAGAGACTCTACCAACTACAGGTACCAGAGACTCTACCAACTACAGGTACCAGAGACCAGAGACGTTGTGTGTGCATCCTAACGTCTGTGCCTCTCCTTCAGGACCAGTACCCTAACCTGTTGAGCAGTGCTCGGGGACAGGGGACATTCTGTGCCATCGACATCCGTGATGACGCCACACGCAACAGCATCCTCCTCAAAGCCCGGGACAAGGGTAAGACACACTACTCACACACACACACACAGATGGATTGATAGGGATACGCCCGTGTACAAACACACAACCCACACACACAGATATGGATGGACAGATAGATAGAGAGAAAAACCTGCGTACACACTCCTATCCACACTCCTATACACACTCCTATCCACACTCCTATACACACTCCTATACACACTCCTATACACACTCACATACACACTCCTATACACACTCCTATACACACTCACATACACACTCCTATACACTCCTATACACACTCCTATACACACTCCTATACACACTCCTATACACACTCCTATACACACTCCTATACACACTCCTATACACACTCACATACACACTCACATACACACTCACATACACACTCCTATACACACTCCTATACACACTCCTATACACACTCACATACACACTCACATACACACTCCTATACACACTCCTATACACACTCCTATACACACTCCTATACACACTCCTATCCACACTCCTATACACACTCACATACACACTCCTATACACACTCCTATACACACTCACATACACACTCACATACACACTCCTATACACACTCCTATACACACTCCTATACACACTCCTATCCACACTCCTATACACACTCCTATACACACTCCTATCCACACTCCTATACACACTCCTATACACACTCCACGCTGGTGATCTCCTGTGTAACCTGTCATCTTCTCTGTCTGTCTCCCAGGTGTTCTGCTGGGTGGCTGTGGAGATCGGTCCATCCGGTTCCGTCCTGCTCTGGTGTTTAAAGAGTACCATGTTCACATGTTCCTGAACGTGTTCAGCGACGTCCTGGCAGAACACAACTAGAACGCTGTCCCGGGTACCGTCCGTCCACACTGGACTGGGGCCAAAACACCAACATAGGGCCGAGACCAACTGGGGACGCGGTGTAGGAGAGAGGAAGCACGAGAGTCTTAACCTATAACAGAGGTTCACACAGTAACGCATACACTTAAAAGGGATGCTACGGGATTTTGGCAATGAAGCCCTTTTTTTCTCCTTCCCCAGAGTCAGATGATACTCGTGGATACCATTTTTTTACGTTATCTGTGTGCTGTTTGAAAGAAGTTGCTAACTAGCGCAGTTGCTAACTAGCGCAATTGCTAACTAGCATTAGCGCAATTGCTAACTAGCATTAGCGCAATTGCTAACTAGCGCTAGCGCAATTGCTAACTAGCATTAACGCAATGACTGGAAACGTTGGCTCGTGAAACTACCTCTAACTTCCTTCAACCTGGACACAGAGACATAAAACTGGTATCCAGGAGTTTATCTGACTCTGGGGAAGTAGATAAAGGGCCTCACTGCCAAAATCCCGAAGTATCCCTTCAACACATACTCAAACACACACACTTGAATTTGTCCCATTGCTCATGTGGCAGTCCTAGCATTCCTCATGTCCCAGTAATGTCCTAATGATACGCCTGCAAAAAGGCACAAGCACAAAACATAGTCTTATTTTAGGTCATATCACACAAACCCTCCAACTCCCTAACAGATGAAGGCACAGCGAGATATTTCAGAACAAACACACCTAACAGGAGTGGTTATCAGCAAGCTAATCTAAACCAGGTTGTAATGATACAAAATGGCCGCCGCACACCGATTTTTAACCCCTGACCCTTGAGATGTCCTCTGAGTGTCCTAGCTCTTTTTTAAACAGAACAATTATGTTTCCTTTTTGGGGTTGAGATAAATCCAAGTCAGACATTTGGGATTTTGTGAAGGAAGAATATTATATTAGATGATGTAGTGTGTCTGCATGTTGTTGTTCCTGAACTTCCTTTGGGGTTGAAGGAATGAAGAACTGGGTTTCAGACTCACTGTACGTCAGGGCTAAACCCCTACTTATTAACACATAACCATACTTACCTACAGATATACCCATGTTTAAATTGAAGGCAGGTTTTTTTGCAGTCAGGACCGCTAATATAAAAAGATGTATTATATTTGTTGACTTGTTTGGGACGTAGTCGTATTAGAGTGCATCTTGCCATATTCATCCGGTTTCCTCGGGAAACGACTGGACTCATTATTGATGTACAGCACAAGGTGTCGACGTGGTTCTGAATGCCTGTTTGTTTTTTTTTAAATGTTATGAACAGGTAGAGATAGCAGGAGTAGCACCAAGGAGACGGCTTCAGCATCAGCACTGTAGAAGCTTTATAATATGGCCATGATGATGATGATGGACAGTGATGATGACACCTGTCTTGTTAACCAGCCCAATCAGTATTGTATAGAGAGCTGATTTCCTGTTAACCCTTAACAACAGTAGAAGCATTGCTATGTTTGTTTACATTGTTCCGTGAGGTTAAAGGTGATTGCAGATCTCTTAATTATTGTTGTCTATGAAGCATCCTCTTTATGTATCCTAAAATAAAAACCCAGAATCACATTTTAATGAATTCCCCTGGAGTTTTGTGTGTTCCTTATCATGTGGTTCTGTTTTGGCCTCGTCTACAACAATGGAGAGGGGTGTAAGTGTGTGTTGTGTCTACAACAATGGAGAGGGGTGTAAGTGTGTGTTGTGTCTACAACAATGGAGAGGGGTGTAAGTGTGTGTTGTGTCTACAACAATGGAGAGGGGTGTAAGTGTGTGTTGTGTCTACAACAATGGAGAGGGGTGTAAGTGTGTGTTGTGTCTACAACAATGGAGAGGGGTGTAAGTGTGTGTTGTGTCTACAACAATGGAGAGGGGTGTAAGTGTGTGTTGTGTCTACAACAATGGAGAGGGGTGTAAGTGTGTGTTGTGTCTACAACAATGGAGAGGGGTGTAAGTGTGTGTGTTGTGTCTACAACAATGGAGAGGGGTGTAAGTGTGTGTTGTGTCTACAACAATGGAGAGGGGTGTAAGTGTGTGTTGGTTTCAACCAAACACTACATTTATTTAACAGCCCCATTCTTCTTTCATAACAACAAACAAACAACAACAAAACAACAACAAAACGTCAACATATTTAATGTTTTAAAAACAGCAGCTTTATTTTTCTTTATCTGAACCAGGAACTAAGTTAAAACAGCAGCTTTATTTTTCTTTATCCGAACCAGGAACTAAGTTCAAACAGCAGCTTGTTGATTGGTTGTTGAGTCAACAATTTGACAAAAATAAACATTCTACAGACGTCATTATTTACAAAACGTCAGTCAATAACAATAAGATCTGAGGAATGAAACGTTTTCACCTGACACACAGACACTGAGGATTCATACCAAACCCCTGGATAGAGGGACTCAGTGTGTTAGACACAGGGACACTGAGGATTCATTGACTGTGTTCCTATTGACCCAGTAAGACCAGCAGGCTAATGTTCCTATTGACCCAGTAAGACCAGCAGGCTAATGTTCCTATTGACCCAGTAAGACCAGCAGGCTAGTGTTCCTATTGACCCAGTAAGACCAGCAGGCTAGTGTTCCTATTGACCCAGTAAGACCAGCAGGCTAGTGTTCCTATTGACCCAGTAAGACCAGCAGGCTAATGTTCCTATTGACCCAGTAAGACCAGCAGGCTAATGTTCCTATTGACCCAGTAAGACCAGCAGGCTCCCATTGACCCAGTAAGACCAGCAGGCTAGTGTTCCTATTGACCCAGTAAGACCAGCAGGCTAAGAATGTTCCTATTGACCCAGTAAGACCAGCAGGCTAATGTTCCTATTGACCCAGTAAGACCAGCAGGCTAATGTTCCTATTGACCCAGTAAGACCAGCAGGCTAATGTTCCTATTGACCCAGTAAGACCAGCAGGCTAATGTTCCTATTGACCCAGTAAGACCAGCAGGCTAATGTTCCTATTGACCCAGTAAGACCAGCAGGCTAATGTTCCTATTGACCCAGTAAGACCAGCAGGCTAATGTTCCTATTGACCCAGTAAGACCAGCAGGCTAATGTTCCTATTGACCCAGTAAGACCAGCAGGCTAATGTTCCTATTGACCCAGTAAGACCAGCAGGCTAATGTTCCTATTGACCCAGTAAGACCAGCAGGCTAATGTTCCTATTGACCCAGTAAGACCCAGTAAGACCAGCAGGCTAATGTTCCTATTGACCCAGTAAGACCAGCAGGCTAATGTTCCTATTGACCCAGTAAGACCAGCAGGCTAAGACCAGCAGGTGTTCCTATTGACCCAGTAAGACCAGCAGGCTAATGTTCCTATTGACCCAGTAAGACCAGCAGGCTAGTGTTCCTATTGACCCAGTAAGACCAGCAGGCTAGTGTTCCTATTGACCCAGTAAGACCAGCAGGCTAGTGTTCCTATTGACCCAGTAAGACCAGCAGGCTAGTGTTCCTATTGACCCAGTAAGACCAGCAGGCTAGTGTTCCTATTGACCCAGTAAGACCAGCAGGCTAATGTTCCTATTGACCCAGTAAGACCAGCAGGCTAATGTTCCTATTGACCCAGTAAGACCAGCAGGCTAATGTTCCTATTGACCCAGTAAGACCAGCAGGCTAATGTTCCTATTGACCCAGTAAGACCAGCAGGCTAGTGTTCCTATTGACCCAGTAAGACCAGCAGGCTAATGTTCCTATTGACCCAGTAAGACCAGCAGGCTAATGTTCCTATTGACCCAGTAAGACCAGCAGGCTAGTGTTCCTATTGACCCAGTAAGACCAGCAGGCTAATGTTCCTATTGACCCAGTAAGACCAGCAGGCTAATGTTCCTATTGACCCAGTAAGACCAGCAGGCTAATGTTCCTATTGACCCAGTAAGACCAGCAGGCTAATGTTCCTATTGACCCAGTAAGACCAGCAGGCTAATGTTCCTATTGACCCAGTAAGACCAGCAGGCTAATGTTCCTATTGACCCAGTAAGACCAGCAGGCTAATGTTCCTATTGACCCAGTAAGACCAGCAGGCTAATGTTCCTATTGACCCAGTAAGACCAGCAGGCTAGTGTTCTTAATGTTATGTAACTGTTATGAAACTTGTATTGTCAATTTGTATTTAAACTGCACTTTAAACGTGTACATGACACTGCAACAACATTTCCCAGTGGGGACAATAAAGTCAGTAAAGAGTTGGGACGTTCCAAGGATCCCGGACAGCAAGGACCTGTTGTTCCACTCGTATCTGCCGCCTCATTGGTCCCTCCTGATCTCGCCTCTTCCCGACGGTCTTCTATCTTTGACGACATGTATTTCCATTGTTAGAGCATCTGGACCACCTCCTTATTGGAGGAGAAGGTCCTAGGTCCCGCCCCTCTCTTTTAAAAAAGGCAATGTTACCATGTTGGTAGAGATTAACTCTACAACGCTGCAGAATGCTTGAAATGTGGCATCGGTCGACAGGCACTATGGAATTGAATCCAATTGAACAGCGGATCTCAGTGATATTAGTTCAAACCATGAATAAAAACCAGAGAACCATGTCTTGTTGAAGTGATGCAGCTTTATTTAATTAACCTTCCCGTCTAGTGATACACGTCTCCCCCATTCAAATACCAATCTTTCCATTTCCTCCCACAACAAGCATTAACCCATATGTCCCTTCGGGAAAAGGACCCTTTCCCGGTTGCCATTTCTCCCCTCCAGAAACCTCCGGGACTCAGGAGGAGCTGAGCAGCGCCCCGCCCCAGGTCTCGTGCTTCGATCCTGGGTTGAGGTGGGTGATGGTGACATCCACCGCCTGGATCTTCTGGTATTTGGGAGGGATGGAGCACACCTTATAGCTCACCTCATCTCCTTCCATTGGCACGTATTCCCCGTCGATACTGTAGAGGGAGGAGGGAGAGAGATGAGAATACACGCTCATCTTTATCAGTTTGTTCTTTTACATCTGTCTTCTCTCCTAGAACCACGCGTACACAACTCTCCTAGAACCACGCATACACAACTCTCCTAGAACCACGCGTACACAACTCTCCTAGAACCACGCGTACACAACTCTCCTAGAACCACGCGTACACAACTCTCCTAGAAACACGCGTACACAACTCTCCTAGAAACACGCGTACACAACTCTCCTAGAACCAGGCGTACACAACTCTCCTAGAACCACGAGTGCACAACTCTCCTAGAACCACGAGTGCACAACTCTCCTAGAACCACGCGTACACAACTCTCCTAGAACCACGTGTGCACAACTCTCCTAGAACCACGTGTACACAACTCTCCTAGAACCACGTGTACACAACTCTCCTAGAACCAGGCGTACACAACTCTCCTAGAACCAGGCGTACACAACTCTCCTAGAACCAGGCGTACACAACTCTCCTAGAACCAGGCGTACACAACTCTCCTAGAACCACATGTACACAACTCTCCTAGAACCAGGCGTACACAACTCTCCTAGAACCACGTGTACACAACTTGCCAGACCACAAACATACCCTGAGTGTATGACTAAAAGTACCGGCTATACCAATCACTCTGTACTTCTGATACGGGGACCACACGAATAGCCTGCTTTTGAAGGAGAGAGAGAGAGAGAATCTCCTCTCTAAAAGACGGGCACTAGGCCCTCAGGGACCAATGACGCCACGAAAAAGGTGGAAAAAGAGTGAACTGCAGACCGTAGCCCCTCGTCACCGTCCTCATCACTGGGTGAGTGGGAGCTGGTAGTATCTTTTTAAATGTGTGTCGAGGCTGTGACCCACAAACTTACTCTGAGATGTGGACAAAGATGTCGCTGCCTCCGTCGGCTGGTGTGATGAAGCCGTGTCCTTTAGTCCGAGAGAAACACTTACATACACCGTTGAACAACGGCCCCTCCGCTGCCCGCTCCGCCCTACACACACACGCACACCACACACACACACAACGACCACGCGCACACACACAAAATAAAAGGCAGGCAACATTTTTTTTAAAGGAACAATGACAACCTTGCGACACACATCTAATTATTCAGTATGAATAAGATTTGATTGATTTGGATTCCATTCTTCATTGTAACCATGACGACTCCACAAATAATTGAACACAACCAATATGAGCAGATTAGTCTTCAATATAGAAATGTTTTGACCAAGTTAATCAGACAGAACGTTGGTACTTACTGTGATCCAAAGCCAGAAATGAGCGAGTCACTCAACTTTATGATGACAAATATAGATGTTGCTGTAAATAGCCTACTAAATAGGCCGGACCTAGATGAATATTAAAATTGCCTAAATAAACTAGTACATTTCATTAATTAAATAAATGAACTAGCTCAGGTCTTGAAAATATGGGCAATCTTTTCCCCCTCCCCTATCCTCGCTGTGCCTTCTTTCATTCAGTCTCTTCTTCTCCTCAGTAGAGAAGGACTCTGTGTTTCAGAAACTCACTTTCTATAGAGGGGCTATCACTCTCCCACTGTGGTAAATAAAGACAGGTAGTTATTTATACAGATTTATTTCTGTTTTTAGAGGGAGAGAAACCAAAAGGGCTGCCGTGCCCAGGGTTAACACCCCTACTCTCTTCAAGCCAGCAGTGGTATGCAGGGTGGTATGCTGCTGCCCCTTCTATAGAGGGGCTATCACTCTCCCACTGTAGTACATAAAGACAGTTATTTACACAGATTTATTTCTGTTTTTAGAGGAGAGAAACCAAAGGGTTGCCGTGCCCAGGGTTAACACCCCTACCCAAAGGGCTGCCGTGCCCAGGGTTAACACCCCTACTCTCTCCGTGCCTATTTTCCTAAAACCGTCAGTCCACATGTCAGGTGTAATTGAGCCATTGTATTTCCCCAAGTTCTCTCTCAACTCCAGGACACCCGCCAGCTAAATGTTGTTGTTGCCTGATGCAGGACTCTAAGCACCCGAGGAGAGAGACTCTCGGACTCTCTCAACTCTATATGTTGTTGTTGCCTGATGCAGGCCTCTAAGCACCAGAGGAGAGAGACTCTCAGACTCTCTCAACTCTATATGTTGTTGTTGCCTGATGCAGGACTCTAAGCACCAGAGGAGAGAGACTCTCGGACTCTCTCAACTCTATATGTTGTTGTTGCCTGATGCAGGCCTCTAAGACTCTCGAAGCACTCTCAGACTCTCTCAACCGAGGCCTGAGAGACTCTCAGACTCAGACTCTCTCAACTCTATATGTTGTTGTTGCCTGATGCAGGCCTCTAAGCACCCGAGGAGAGAGACTCTCAGACTCTCTCAACTCTATATGTTGTTGTTGCCTGATGCAGGCCTCTAAGCACCAGAGGAGAGAGACTCTCGGACTCTCTCAACTCTATATGTTGTTGTTGCCTGATGCAGGCCTCTAAGCACCCGAGGAGAGAGACTCTCTCAACTCTATATGTTGTTGTTGCCTGATGCAGGCCTCTAAGCACCAGAGGAGAGAGACTCTCGGACTCTCTCAACTCTATATGTTGTTGTTGCCTGATGCAGGACTCTAAGCACCAGAGGAGAGAGACTCTCGGACTCTCTCAACTCTATATGTTGTTGTTGCCTGATGCAGGACTCTAAGCACCAGAGGAGAGAGACTCTCGGACTCTCTCAACTCTATATGTTGTTGTTGCCTGATGCAGGCCTCTAAGCACCCGAGGAGAGAGACTCTCTCTCAACTCTATATGTTGTTGTTGCCTGATGCAGGACTCTAAGCACCCGAGGAGAGAGACTCTCGGACTGAAACATTCCCACCTCCATTCATTTACAGAAGGATGGTGTAAATAGCTGTGCTTGTTGTGAACAATCCCCCAATTTGTGCCACAGTTTAGATTAACAATATATCAGCGTTCTAGCTCCCCCTTGTGGTAGTGTGGTGCAATGACAGAAGTTGAGGCATAAGATCACAACTTTTAAATGAGGTACCACTTTAGTGTTATGATACATTATATAGTGTTATGATACGGGAGTAGTGTTATGATACATTATATAGTGTTATGATACGGGTGTTATGATACATTATATAGTGTTATGATACATTATATAGTGTTATGATACATTATATAGTGTTATGATACATTATATAGTGTTATGATACATTATATAGTGTTGTGATACATTATATAGTGTTATGATACATTATATAGTGTTATGATACATTATATAGTGTTATGATATGGACCCCTAGACAGAATGAGTCAGGTTACAGACCATGTAGCTAGGACCCCTAGACATAATGAGTCAGGTTACATGTAGCTAGGACCCCTAGACATAATGAGTCAGGTTACATGTAGCTAGGACCCCTAGATATAATGAGTCAGGTTACATGTAGCTAGGACCCCTAGACATAATGAGTCAGATTACATACCATGTAGCTAGGACCCCTAGACAGAATGAGTCAGGTTACAGACCATGTAGCTAGGACCCCTAGACATAATGAGTCAGGTTACATGTAGCTAGGACCCCTAGACATAATGAGTCAGGTTACATGTAGCTAGGACCCCTAGACATAATGAGTCAGGTTACAGACCATGTAGCTAGGACCCCTAGACAGAATGAGTCAGGTTACATGTAGCTAGGACCCCTAGACATAATGAGTCAGGTTACATGTAGCTAGGACCCCTAGACATAATGAGTCAGGTTACAGACCACGTAGCTAGGACCCCTAGACATAATGAGTCAGGTTACATGTAGCTAGGACCCCTAGATATAATGAGTCAGGTTACATGTAGCTAGGACCCCTAGACATAATGAGTCAGGTTACAGACCATGTAGCTAGGACCCCTAGACATAATGAGTCAGGTTACATGTAGCTAGGACCCCTAGACAGAATGAGTCAGGTTACATGTAGCTAGGACCCCTAGACAGAATGAGTCAGGTTACATGTAGCTAGGACCCCTAGACAGAATGAGTCAGGTTACATGTAGCTAGGACCCCTAGACATAATGAGTCAGGTTACATGTAGCTAGGACCCCTAGACATAATGAGTCAGGTTACAGACCATGTAGCTAGGACCCCTAGACATAATGAGTCAGGTTACATTACCCCATGTCAGGCTAGGACCCCTAGACATAATGAGTCAGGTTACAGACCATGTAGCTAGGACCCCTAGACATAATGAGTCAGGTTACAGACCATGTAGCTAGGACCCCTAGACAGAATGAGTCAGATTACAGACCATGTAGCTAGGACCCCTAGACATAATGAGTCAGATTACAGACCATGTAGCTAGGACCCCTAGACAGAATGAGTCAGGTTACAGACCATGTAGCTAGGACCCCTAGACAGAATGAGTCAGGTTACAGACCATGTAGCTAGGACATAATGAGTCCCTAGACAGAATGAGTCAGGTTACATGTAGCTAGGACCCCCTAAGACATAATGACTCAGGTTCCAGACCATGTAGCTAGGACCCCTAGACATAATGAGTCAGGTTCCAGACCATGTAGCTAGGACCCCTAGACAGAATGAGTCAGGTTACATGTAGCTAGGACCCCTAGACATAATGACTCAGGTTCCAGACCATGTAGCTAGGACCCCTAGACATAATGACTCAGGTTACAGACCATGTAGCTAGGACCCCTAGACATAATGACTCAGATTACAGACCATGTAGCTAGGACCCCTAGACATAATGACTCAGGTTACAGACCATGTAGCTAGGACCCCTAGACAGAATGAGTCAGGTTACATGTAGCTAGGACCCCTAGACATAATGAGTCAGGTTACATGTAGCTAGGACCCCTAGACATAATGAGTCAGGTTACATGTAGCTAGGACCCCTAGACATAATGAGTCAGGTTACAGACCATGTAGCTAGGACCCCTAGACATAATGAATCAGGTTACAGACCATAGCTAGGACCCCTAGACATAATGAGTCAGGTTACATGTAGCTAGGACCCCTAGACATAATGAGTCAGGTTACAGACCATGTAGCTAGGACCCCTAGACAGAATGAGTCAGGTTACATGTAGCTAGGACCCCTAGACAGAATGAGTCAGGTTACATGTAGCTAGGACCCCTAGACAGAATGAGTCAGGTTACATGTAGCTAGGACCCCTAGACATAATGAGTCAGGTTACAGACCATGTAGCTAGGACCCCTAGACATAATGAGTCAGGTTACATGTAGCTAGGACCCCTAGACATAATGAGTCAGGTTACATGTAGCTAGGACCCCTAGACATAATGAGTCAGGTTACATGTAGCTAGGACCCCTAGACATAATGAGTCAGGTTACAGACCATGTAGCTAGGACCCCTAGACATAATGAGTCAGGTTACATGTAGCTAGGACCCCTAGACAGAATGAGTCAGGTTACATGTAGCTAGGACCCCTAGACAGAATGAGTCAGGTTACATGTAGCTAGGACCCCTAGACAGAATGAGTCAGGTTACATGTAGCTAGGACCCCTAGACATAATGAGTCAGGTTACATGTAGCTAGGACCCCTAGACATAATGAGTCAGGTTACAGACCATGTAGCTAGGACCCCTAGACATAATGAGTCAGATTACATGTAGCTAGGACCCCTAGACATAATGAGTCAGGTTACAGACCATGTAGCTAGGACCCCTAGACATAATGAGTCAGGTTACAGACCATGTAGCTAGGACCCCTAGACAGAATGAGTCAGGTTACAGACCATGTAGCTAGGACCCCTAGACAGAATGAGTCAGGTTACAGACCATGTAGCTAGGACCCCTAGACAGAATGAGTCAGGTTACATGTAGCTAGGACCCCTAGACATAATGACTCAGGTTCCAGACCATGTAGCTAGGACCCCTAGACATAATGACTCAGGTTCCAGACCATGTAGCTAGGACCCCTAGACAGAATGAGTCAGGTTACATGTAGCTAGGACCCCTAGACATAATGACTCAGGTTCCAGACCATGTAGCTAGGACCCCTAGACATAATGACTCAGGTTACAGACCATGTAGCTAGGACCCCTAGACATAATGACTCAGATTACAGACCATGTAGCTAGGACCCCTAGACATAATGACTCAGGTTACAGACCATGTAGCTAGGACCCCTAGACAGAATGAGTCAGGTTACATGTAGCTAGGACCCCTAGACATAATGAGTCAGGTTACATGTAGCTAGGACCCCTAGACATAATGAGTCAGGTTACATGTAGCTAGGACCCCTAGACATAATGAGTCAGGTTACAGACCACGTAGCTAGGACCCCTAGACATAATGAATCAGGTTACAGACCACGTAGCTAGGACCCCTAGATATAATGAGTCAGGTTACATGTAGCTAGGACCCCTAGACATAATGAGTCAGGTTACAGACCATGTAGCTAGGACCCCTAGACAGAATGAGTCAGGTTACATGTAGCTAGGACCCCTAGACAGAATGAGTCAGGTTACATGTAGCTAGGACCCCTAGACAGAATGAGTCAGGTTACATGTAGCTAGGACCCCTAGACATAATGAGTCAGATTACATGTAGCTAGGACCCCTAGACAGAATGAGTCAGGTTACATGTAGCTAGGACCCCTAGACATAATGAGTCAGGTTACATGTAGCTAGGACCCCTAGACATAATGAGTCAGGTTACAGACCATGTAGCTAGGACCCCTAGACAGAATGAGTCAGATTACAGACCATGTAGCTAGGACCCCTAGACAGAATGAGTCAGGTTACAGACCATGTAGCTAGGACCCCTAGACATAATGACTCAGGTTACAGACCATGTAGCTAGGACCCCTAGACAGAATGAGTCAGGTTACATGTAGCTAGGACCCCTAGACATAATGACTCAGGTTCCAGACCATGTAGCTAGGACCCCTAGACAGAATGACTCAGATTACAGACCATGTAGCTAGGACCCCTAGACATAATGACTCAGGTTACAGACCATGTAGCTAGGACCCCTAGACATAATGACTCAGATTACAGACCATGTAGCTAGGACCCCTAGACATAATGAGTCAGGTTACATGTAGCTAGGACCCCTAGACATAATGAGTCAGATTACAGACCATGTAGCTAGGACCCCTAGACATAATGAGTCAGGTTACAGACCACGTAGCTAGGACCCCTAGACATAATGACTTAAGCCATTTCATAACTATTGAATTATAACACTAACTAGGTGTGTGTGTGTGTGTGTGTGTGTGTGTGTGTGTGTATGTGTGTGCAGTACTCACGCGGAGCAGGTCCTAGTACGTCTGGTTGGCAGGGGGCTGGGTATGAGGTAACCTCTCATGGGGGAGGGGGAACGGTCTCGGTACCGGGAGGCTGGCGGACACAGGGACCCAGGGGACACCGGAGAGACCGGGGAGCCAGGGGCCCCAGAGGTCAGGGGAGGGGTCGTAGAGCATGGGGATACTGACCCCTGGATGCGCGTGGCTTCAGAAGACATTGTGTGAGGAAGGGTAGTCGTGACAACCACCTAGAGTAGACAGACAGAGAGGCAGACAGGAGAGGAGAGAAAGGGAGGAGAAACCCAGTTTAGTTGTTATACTAATAGACCTGATTATGACATCACAGTTCCAAATGACCCTCTGAACAGTTTACAATAGACAGGAGAGGTGCATGTCGTGACTACAGAGAATATGAAGAGATAACAGGGAGGGAGGGTGGTATCATTTTTGTCCTTCCCTCCTAACTCTTTCTCTTGGCCCATCCATCTCTTTCATTTCCTGTTCCACTGTCTAGGAAATGGATTTAGTCTAGGGTTTCTTCCCTAGCCCTGGGTACCAGTCTGTTTGTGCCATTATGCCACTGTCAGACATGACAAGCAGTATTAGCATGATGCACAAACAGAACTGGGACGTGACCAGGCTATTTCTACTCTACTGTGAGAGATCAGTAGATCTGGGACCAGGCTAATTCTACTCTACTGTGATAGATCAGAAGATCTGGGACCAGGTTAATTCTACTCTACTGTGATAGATCAGTAGATCTGGGACCAGGCTAATTCTACTCTACTATGAGAGATCAGTAGATCTGGGACCAGGCTAACTCTACTCTACTATGATAGATCAGTAGATCTGGGACCAGGCTAATTCTACTCTACTATGATAGATCAGTAGATCTGGGACCAGGCTAATTCTACTCTACTATGATAGATCAGTAGATCTGGGACCAGGCTAATTCTACTCTACTGTGATAGATCAGTAGATCTGGGACCAGGCTAATTCTACTCTACTATGATAGATCAGTAGATCTGGGACCAGGCTAATTCTACTCTACTATGATAGATCAGTAGATCTGGGACCAGGCTAATTCTACTCTACTATGAGAGATCAGTAGATCTGGGACCAGGCTAATTCTATCTACTCTACTATGATAGATCAGTAGATCTGGGACCAGGCTAATTCTACTCTACTATGATAGATCAGTAGATCTGGGACCAGGCTAACTCTACTCTACTATGATAGATCAGTAGATCTGGGACCAGGCTAATTCTACTCTACTGTGATAGATCAGTAGATCTGGGACCAGGCTAAGTCTACTCTACTGTGATAGATCAGTAGATCTGGGACCAGGCTAATTCTACTCTACTATGAGAGATCAGTAGATCTGGGACCAGGCTAATTATACTCTACTATGATAGATCAGTAGATCTGGGACCAGGCTAATTCTACTCTACTGTGATAGATCAGTAGATCTGGGACCAGGCTAATTCTACTCTACTATGAGAGATCAGTAGATCTGGGACCAGGCTAATTCTACTCTACTATGAGAGATCAGTAGATCTGGGACCAGGCTAATTCTACTCTACTGTGATAGATCAGTAGATGTGGGACCAGGCTAAGTCTACTCTACTAGACTCACACTGAAAACTGTCAATCAGCTACATAGGCACTAGCCTGACTGCAGACACAGAAACACACCCACTCCAAACCCTGGCCGTCCAATCAGTGCCCTCCTAGGACATAAAGAACCCTCTTCACCATGGCAACACCAATCAAAGAGCTGCCAGGTTCTAGCCCATGGGGCCTGTTCAGGAGGGTTTAATGTTACAGAACATTCAGATATAAAATGTGTTCTACACATTACATTACTATATACAGTTGAAGTGGGAAGTTGACATACACTTAGGTTAGAAACATTAAAACTAGTTTTTCAACCACTCCACAAATTTCTTGTTAACAAACTACAGTTTTGGCAAGTCGGTTAGGACATCTACAATTGTTTACAGACAGATTATTTCACTTATAATTCACTGTATCACAATTCCAGTGGGTCAGAAGTTTACATACACTAAGTTTACTGTGCCTTTAAACAGCTTGGAAAATTCCAGCAAATGATGTCATGGCTCTAGAAGCTTCTGATAGGCTAATTGACATCCTTTGAGTCAATTGGAGGTGTACCTGTGGATGTATTTCAAGGCCTACCTTCAAGCTCAGTGCCTCTTTGCTTGACATTTGTAGCTAATTTGTAAACATTTCTAAAAACATTATTTAAACTTTAACATGATGGGGTATTGTGTGTAGGCCAGTGACACAAGAGCATGACTCTTGCAACACCAAGATAGTGGGTTCAATCCCAGTGTCGTGTCTTTACTATCATTAAATGAAGACTTTTAGTTTTTATCAAAGACTCTCTGTAATTAGTATTACGCGATTAAACCGATTAGTCACGTAACTGTAATTAACTAGGAAGTCGGGGCACCAAGGAAAAATATTCAGATTAAAGTTATAATTTTCCTAAATCCTGATCAATTAGTCTTCGAATTAATGAATTATTTATTTTACCTCACGTCAGTCTCATTCCAAACGTCGTAAATTGTTGGTTATCTGCACGAACCCAGTCTTCACTATGAGTCATCCATACATCAATTGTCTTAAATCATTTATTTATTAACTAACTAAACAATCACAGAAGTGCACACACAAACACACAAAGTAAATATGGTTACAAGAAATGATAGGGGAATGTGCCCTAGTGGGCTAAACCGGCATGGTGGCTTGTTAGACAAAAGGGGAGTGGGGGTCAGCTGAGAAGTGTTAGGGAAGATTCAGAATTTGTTGGTAACATTTGTAAGATGTTTTATATTCATCATATGTTTGTAAGTTACTTCTCATCAGAATGGTATTTTTGTATAATACTGTGGCGGGGTTGCAGTTATCTGTTCTATGTCAAGACTAAGTTGTTTGGGCCGCAGAGAGGGGAGAGGTCAAAGTGTCATCATGTGTAAACATATCTTTTACTCCCTACCTTTTTCTAGTGGGGAAAGAAGGGTGGCAGTGTCTGGAATCATTCTATGCTCCCTCTAATGTTGTTTCTATCTTAACCTATAGCCTCATTCTCCTCTCCGTGAGTTTGTCCAGGATTGGTTGTATTTAGAGTTGGTTGTATCTAAATTACAATTTGATATATGCCTGTTGATATGGAGGATTGGTTTATGGTTCTGGGGTTTGAGAAAGGAGACAAAGCTGAACGATGAATTAGGTCTATGCTGTCTGACTATGTGTGATCTTTGCTATAAAGGATCCCATTTTGCCATTGTGTGGGGACTCTCAACTTTTCATTAGAGATACTGAACTGTTGAAAGTCAAAATGCTATAGAGCTTATATAATTAAAGATGGACTTTGATAACTAACTCTGACTTGTGTGTGTGGTAATTATAACAATTGAAATGCTAATCCTTTACCCATGAACGCTCACTCATTCGGGAACAATTGCAATCAATATACAATATATCACAAAAGTGAGTACACCCCTCACATTTTTGTAAATATTTGAGTATATCTTTTCATGTGACAACGCTGAAGAAATGACACTTTGCTACAATGTAAAGTAGTGAGTGTACAGCTTGTATAACAGTGTAAATATGTTGTCCCCTCAGAATAACTCAACACACAGCCATTAATGTCTAAACCGCTGGCAACAAAAGTGAGTACACCCCTAAGTGAAAATGTCCAAATTGGGCCCAAAGTGTCAATATTTTGTGTGGCCACCATCATTTCCAGCACTGCCTTAACCCTCTTGGGCATGATGTTCACCAGAGCTTCACAGGTTGCCACTGGAGTCCTCTTCCACTCCTCCATGACAACATCACAGAGCTGGTGGATGTTAGAGACCTTGCACTCCTCCATGACGACATCACAGAGCTGGTGGATGTTAGAGACCTTGCACTCCTCCACTCCTCCATGACGACATCACAGAGCTGGTGGATGTTAGAGACCTTCCACTCCTCCATGACGACATCACAGAGCTGGTGGATGTTAGAGACCTTGCACTCCTCCACCTTCCGTTTGAGGATGCCCCACCTTCCGTTTGAGGATGCCCCACAGATGCTCAATAGGGTTTAGGTCTGGAGACATGCTTGGCCAGTCCATCACCTTTACCCTCAGCTTCTTTAGCAAGGCAGTGGTCGTCTTGGAGGTGTGTTTGGGGTCGTTATCATGTTGGAATATTGCCCTGCGGCCCAGTCTCCGAAGGGAGGGGATCATGCTCTGCTTCAGTATGTCACAGTACATGTTGGCATTCATGGTTCCATCAATGAACTGTAGCTCCCCAGTGCCGGCAGCACTCATGCAGCCCCAGACCATGACACTCCCACCACCATGCTTGACTGTAGGCAAGACACACTTGTCTTGATTTTCACCTTGTTAGCTCGGGGGAACCAATCTTGCAACCTTACAGTTAACTAGTCCAACGCAATAACGACCTGCCTCTCTCTCGTTGCACTCCACAAGTGCAACGAGAATGCAGTAAGCCAAGGTAAGTTGCTAGCTAGCATTAAACTTAATAAAAACAATCAATCAATTAATCAGAATCACTAGTTAACTACACATGGTTGATGATATTACTAGTTTATCTAGCGTGTCCTGCGTTGCATATAATCTGACTGAGCATACAAGTATCTAACTGAGCGGTGGTAGGCAGCAGCAGGCTCGTAAACATTCATTCAAACAGTACTTTTGTGCGTTTTGCCAGCAACTCTTCGTTGTGCGTCAAGCATTACGCTGTTTATGACTTCAAGCCTATCAACTCCCAAGATGAGGCTGGTGTAACCGATGTGAAATGGCTAGCTAGTTAGCGGGGTGCGCGCTAATAACGTTTCAGACATCGCTCGCTCTGAGACTTCTAGTAGTTGTTCCCCTTGCTCTGCATGGGTAATGCTGCTTCGAGGGTGGCTGTTGCCGATGTGTTCCTGGTTCGAGCCCAGGTAGGAGCGAGGAGAGGGACGGAAGTTATACTGTTACACTGGCAATACTAAAGTGCCTATAAGAACTTCCAATATCCAAAGGTTAATGAAATACAAATGGTATAGAGAGAAATAGTCCTATAATTCCTATAATAACTACAACCTAAAACTTCTTACCTGGGAATATTGAAGTCTCATGTTAAAAGGAACCACCAGCTTTCATATGTTCTCATGTTCTGAGCAAGGAACTGAAACGTTAGCTTTTTTACATGGCACATATTGCACTTTTACTTTCTTCTCCAACACTTTGTTTTTGCATTATTTAAACCAAATTGAACATGTTTCATTATGTATTTGAGGCCAAATTGTTTTTATTGATGTATTATATTAAGTTAAAATAAGTGTTCATTCAGTATTGTTGTAATTGTCATGATTACAAATACATTTTTTTTTAAATCGAATACATTTCCTGTATAAACTGACCCTCCTCCTCTGGCTGCAATTGAGATAGCCACACATGTCAACCAGATGGACACAATGGAGCTATTTTACACACACACACACACACACACACACACACACACACACACACACACACACACACACACACACACACAGGCTGGTTTCAGTAGCGATCAGACCCATGGAATATTCCACCAGAGACCAATGCTGATTTCTACATGTGTGTGTGTGTGTGTGTGTGTGTGTGTGTGTGTGTGTGGGGGGGCTATATTTTTTTGTTTCTGAATAACCTCCAATATTACCGGTCAGACAGGTTTAGCAGTACTGCTACCATAACATACATACATACACCATCACTGATTATCATCACTGTCCCTCCCTCATGTCTGTATAGGATCAGACACAGTTAAACCTCCTGGAGTTGATTATCATCACCACTGTCCCTCCCTCATGTCTGTATAGGATCAGACACAGTTAAACCTCTTGGTGTTGACACTATGTAGTGTGTCCACAATGGAAACAAGTCAACAACGTTGAGTTATCCTCCATGATTCTAGATGCAGTGTTTCCACTTGAGTAGCTGAATTATAGTCTGTACCAGTGAATCCCTGTTTAATAGTGTAGACTAGACACTAACCAGCAGGACACTACATCTGAATTATAGTCTGTACCAGTGGTTGGCATAACGGAGGAGATTCAGCTGGTTCTAGTGGTGAACACATCAACAGGTTGACATAACAGAGGACATTCAGCTGGTTCTAGTAGTGAACACATCAACAGGTTCACATTCAGCTGGTTCTAGTGGTGAACACATCAACAGGTTGACATAACGGAGGACATTCAGCTGGTTCTAGTAGTGAACACATCAACAGGTTGACATAACGGAGGACATTCAGCTGGTTCTAGTAGTGAACACATCAACAGGTTGACATAACGGAGGACATTCAGCTGGTTCTAGTGGTGAACACATCAACAGGTTGACATAACGGAGGACATTCAGCTGGTTCTAGTGGTGAACACATCAACAGGTTGACATAACAGAGGACATTCAGCTGGTTCTAGTAGTGAACACATCAACAGGTTGACATAACAGAGGAGATTCAGCTGGTTCTAGTAGTGAACACATCAACAGGTTGACATAACGGAGGAGATTCAGCTGGTTCTAGTAGTGAACACATCAACAGTTGTTAACGGAGGACATTCAGCTGGTTCATAACAGGTTGGAGGAGATTCAGCTGGTTCTAGTGGTGAACACATCAACAGGTTGACATAACGGAGGACATTCAGCTGGTTCTAGTGGTGAACACATCAACAGGTTGACATAACGGAGGAGATTCAGCTGGTTCTAGTAGTGAACACATCAACAGGTTAACGTAACGGAGGAGATTCAGCTGGTTCTAGTAGTGAACACATCAACAGGTTGACATAACGGAGGAGATTCAGCTGGTTCTAGTAGTGAACACATCAACAGGTTGACATAACGGAGGAGATTCAGCTGGTTCTAGTAGTGAACACATCAACAGGTTGACATAACGGAGGAGATTCAGCTGGTTCTAGTAGTGAACACATCAACAGGTTTAACGGAGGAGATTCAGCTGGTTCTAGTAGGAGGTTGGAGATTCAGCTGGTTCTAGTAGTGAACACATCAACAGGTTGACGTAACGGAGGAGATTCAGCTGGTTATAGTAGTGAACACATCAACAGGTTGACATAACAGAGGAGATTCAGCTGGTTCTAGTAGTGAACAACAGGTTGACATAACGGAGGAGATTCAGCTGGTTCTAGTACTGAACACATCAACAGGTTGGCATAACGGAGGAGATTCAGCTGGTTCTAGTGGTGAACACATCAACAGGTTGACATAACGGAGGACATTCAGCTGGTTCTAGTACTGAACACATCAACAGGTTGACATAACAGAGGAGATTCAGCTGGTTCTAGTAGTGAACACATCAACAGGTTGACATAACAGAGGAGATTCAGCTGGTTCTAGTGGTGAACACATCAACAGGTTGGCATAACGGAGGAGATTCAGCTGGTTCTAGTGGTGAACACATCAACAGGTTGACATAACAGAGGAGATTCAGCTGGTTCTAGTACTGAACACATCAACAGGTTGACATAACAGAGGAGATTCAGCTGGTTCTAGTAGTGAACACATCAACAGGTTGACATAACGGAGGACATTCAGCTGGTTATAGTAGTGAACACTGAATCCTTCCATTTATTTCTGGTCTGTGTTTGTCCAATCAGCTGTCTCAGTCTGACGTTTATCCATATTTCTCAAACATAACATTTAGAAGTTGTTCCAAACATCACATTTTGTTTAGGGTGAAGTTTAGGCATTAACTCCAAATAGTTAAGCATAGGCTTAAAACACAAACACACAGCCTGTGTAGAGACACAGCTCCTCCCCCTCCCCTTCTCCCCACCCCTATCCTTCCTTCCCACACCATCCTCAGGGAGGAAACCAGGAACAGGACTGGCGCTTCCTGGAAAACATAAATCAGGAAGTGCCCAAGTCTCTTCCTGCCCAGTCACCGGAGAGGAAATCCCTTTAACAAAACTAAACTGAGAAATGTCCTTCTGTTCTATTTAGTTCTACTCTTCCTGCAAGGTGTTTTTTTCACCTTTATTTAACCAGGTAGGCAAGTTGAGAACACCTTTATTTAACCAGGTAGGCAAGTTGAGAACACCTTTATTTAACCAGGTAGGCAAGTTGAGAACACCTTTATTTAACCAGGTAGGCAAGTTGAGAACACCTTTATTTAACCAGGTAGGCAAGTTGAGAACACCTTTATTTAACCAGGTAGGCAAGTTGAGAACACCTTTATTTAACCAGGTAGGCAAGTTGAGAACACCTTTATTTAACCAGGTAGGCAAGTTGAGAACAAGTTCTCATTTACAATTGCGACCTGGCCAAGATAAAGCAAAGCAGTTCGACACATACAACGACACAGAGTTACACATGGAGTAAAACAAACATACAGTCAATAATACAGTATAAACAAGTCTATATACGATGTGAGCAAATGAGGTGAGAAGGGAGGTAAAGGCAAAAAAGGCCATGGTGGCAAAGTAAATACAATATTGCAAGTAAAACACTGGAATGGTAGATTTGCAGTGGAAGAATGTGCAAAGTAGAAATAAAAAATAATGGAGTGCAAAGGAGCAAAATAAATAAATAAATGAAATACAGTAGGGAAAGAGGTAGTTGTTTGGGCTAAATTATAGGTGGGCTATGTACAGGTGCAGTAATCTGTGAGCTGCTCTGACAGTTGGTGCTTAAAGCTAGTGAGGGAGATAAGTGTTTCCAGTTTCAGAGATTTTTGTAGTTTGTTCCAGTCATTGGCAGCAGAGAACTGGAAGGAGAGGCGGCCAAAGAAAGAATTGGTTTTGGGGGTGACTAGAGAGATCTACCTGCTGGAAGAGAAGCAAGGAGCGGTGGAAGTTGTACAGCAGTAGTCAGACAGACTGCCACTCAGGACCTCTATACCAGGTGGTGTCAGACAGACTGCCATCCAGGACCTCTATACCAGGCCGGGTCAGACAGACTGCCATCCAGGACCTCTATACCAGGTGGTGTCAGACAGACTGCCATCCAGGACCTCTATACCAGGCCGGGTCAGACAGACTGCCATCCAGGACCTCTATACCAGGCCGGGTCAGACAGACTGCCATCCAGGACCTCTGTACCAGGCGGTGTCAGACAGACTGCCATCCAGGACCTCTATACCAGGCGGTGTCAGACAGACTGCCATCCAGGACCTCTATACCAGGCGGTGTCAGACAGACTGCCATCCAGGACCTCTATACCAGGCCGGGTCAGAAAGACTGCCATCCAGGACCTCTATACCAGGCGGGGTCAGACAGACTGCCATCCAGGACCTCTATACCAGGCCGGGTCAGACAGACTGCTATCCAGGACCTCTATACCAGGCGGGGTCAGACAGACTGCCATCCAGGACCTCTATACCAGGTTGTGTCAGACAGACTGCCATCCAGGACCTCTATACCAGGCCGGGTCAGACAGACTGCCATCCAGGACCTCTATACCAGGCCGGGTCAGACAGACTGCCATCCAGGACCTCTATAACAGGCGGTGTCAGACAGACTGCCATCCAGGACCTCTATACCAGGCGGGGTCAGACAGACTGCCATCCAGGACCTCTGTACCAGGCGGTGTCAGACAGACTGCCATCCAGGACCTCTATACCAGGCGGTGTCAGACAGACTGCCATCCAGGACCTCTGTACCAGGCGGTGTCAGACAGACTGCCATCCAGGACCTCTATACCAGGCCGGGTCAGAAAGACTGCCATCCAGGACCTCTATACCAGGCGGGGTCAGACAGACTGCCATCCAGGACCTCTATACCAGGCCGGGTCAGACAGACTGCTATCCAGGACCTCTATACCAGGCGGGGTCAGACAGACTGCCATCCAGGACCTCTATACCAGGTTGTGTCAGACAGACTGCCATCCAGGACCTCTATACCAGGCCGGGTCAGACAGACTGCTATCCAGGACCTCTATACCAGGCGGGGTCAGACAGACTGCCATCCAGGACCTCTATACCAGGTTGTGTCAGACAGACTGCCATCCAGGACCTCTATACCAGGCCGGGTCAGACAGAAATGTTAACAAATTAATAAGCATAAATGTCTTGAGTCAATAAGTATTCAAACCCGTTGTTATGGAAACACCTAAATAAATTAAGGAGTAAACATTTGCACAACAAGTGACATAATAAGTTGCATGGACTCACTGTGTGTGCAACAATAGTGTTTAATATAATTGTTGAATGACCACCTCATCTCTGTACCCCAGTACACAACTATCTGTAAGGTCCCTCATCTCTGTACCCCAGTACGCAACTATCTGTAAGGTCCCTAATCTCTGTACCCCAGTACACAACTATCTGTAAGGTCCCTCATCTCTGTACCCCAGTACACAACTATCTGTAAGGTCCCTCATCTCTGTACCCCAGTACACAACTATCTGTAAGGTCCCTCATCTCTGTACCCCAGTACACAACTATCTGTAAGGTCCCTCATCTCTGTACCCCAGTACACAACTATCTGTAAGGTCCCTCATCTCTGTACCCCAGTACACAACTATCTGTAAGGTCCCTCATCTCTGTACCCCAGTACACAACTATCTGTAAGGTCCCTCATCTCTGTACCCCAGTACACAACTATCTGTAAGGTCCCTCATCTCTGTACCCCAGTACACAACTATCTGTAAGGTCCCTCATCTCTGTACCCCAGTACACAACTATCTGTAAGGTCCCTCATCTCTGTACCCCAGTACACAACTATCTGTAAGGTCCCTCATCTCTGTACCCCAGTACACAACTATCTGTAATGTCCCTCAGTCGAGCAGTGAATTCCAAACACAAATTCAACCACAAAGACCAGGGAGGTTTTCCAATGCCTGGCAAAACAAAACAGACATTAAAAACCCCTTTGAGGATGGTGAAGTTATTAATTACACTTCGGATGGTGTATCAATACACCCAGACACTACAAAGATACAGGCGTCCCTTCTAACTCAGTTGCCGGAGAGGAAGGAAACCACTCAGTGATTTCACCATGACGCCAAAGGTGACATTAAAACAGAGTTTAATGGCTGTGACAGAAGAAAACTGAGGATGGATCAACAACATTGTAGTTACTCCTCAATACTAACCTCATTGACAGAGTGAAAAGAAGGAAGCCTGTACAGAATAACAATATTCCAAAACATGCATCCTGTTTGTAAACAAGGTACTAAAGTAAAACTGCAAATAATGTGGCAAAGCACTGTACTTTATGTCCTGATTACAACCTGTTATGTTTGTAGCAAATCCAATAGATCACTGAGTACCACTTCATATTCTGAGGACAAAAATAAACTCAAGAGTTAAGCGCCGGCAAAATCTTAGAGGAAAACCTGGTTCAGTCTGGTTTCCACCAGAGAGATGGGAGATGAATTCACCTTTCAGCAGGACAATAACCTAAAACACAAGGCCAAATCTACACTGGAGTTGTTTACCAATAAGACAGTGAATGTTCCTGAGTGGCCGAGTTACAGTTTTGACTTAAAATCGGTTTGAAAATGTATGAGCAAGACTTGAAAATGGCTGTCTAGCAATGATCAACAACCAACTTGACAGAGCTTGAAGATTTGTTTTTATAATAATGTGCAAAAAGTGTACAATCCAGGTGTGCAAAGCTCTTTGTTTCTGGGTGAGTCTCTAAGAGCTGTGAGTGTTTCTGGGTGAGTCTCTCTCACAGCTCTTAGAGACTTACCCAGAAACACTCACAGCTCTTAGAGACTTACCCAGAAACACTCACAGCTCTTAGAGACTCACCCAGAAACACTCACAGCTCTTAGAGACTCACCCAGAAACACTCACAGCTCTTAGAGACTCACCCAGAAACACTCACAGCTCTTAGAGACTCACCCAGAAACACTAACATGCATTGACTCAGGGCTGTGAATATTTATGTAAATGGTATTTAATTTGCTAACATTTCTATAAACATGTTTTCACTTTGTCATTATGGGGTGTTGTGTGTAGATGGCTGAGAAATACAATCAATGTGATCCATTTTGAATTCAGGCTGTAACACAACAACATGTGGAATAAGTCAAGGGGTCTGAATACTTTCTGAAGGCCCTGTACACGTACCTCTACTACCTCGTACCCCTGCACATGGACTCAGTACTGGTACTGGCTGTATACCTAACACTGTACACGTACCTCTACTACCTCGTACCCCTGCACATGGACTCAGTACTGGTACTGGCTGTATACCTAACACTGTACATCTACACGTGCACATGGACTCAGTACTGGTACTGGCTCTACTACACTGTCGCCCTGCACATGGACTCAGTACTGGTATTGGCTGTATACAGCCAAGTTATCATTGACTGGGTACTGGTACCCCGTGTATATAACCAAGTTATCATTGACTCAGTACTGGTACCCCGTGTATATAGCCAAGTTATCATTGACTCTGTACTGGTACCCCGTGTATATAGCCAAGTTATCATTGACTCTGTACTGGTAGCGTGTGTATAGTTATCATTGACTCAGTACTGGTACCCCGTGTATATAGCCAAGTTATCATTGACTCAGTACTGGTACCCGTGTATATAGCCAAGTTATCATTGACTCAGTACTGGTACCCCGTGTATATAGCCAAGTTATCATTGACTCAGTACTGGTACCCCGTGTATATAGCCAAGTTATCATTGACTCAGTACTGGTACCCCGTGTATATAGCCAAGTTATCATTGACTCAGTACTGGTACCCCGTGTATATAGCCAAGTTATCATTGACTCAGTACTGGTACCCCGTGTATATAGCCAAGTTATCATTGACTCGGTACTGGTACCCCGTGTATATAGCCAAGTTATCATTGACTCAGTACTGGTACCCCGTGTATATAGCCAAGTTATCATTGACTGGGTACTGGTACCCCGTGTATATAGCCAAGTTATCATTGACTCAGTACTGGTACCCCGTGTATATAGCCAAGTTATCATTGACTCCGATACCGATATGTTCACAATATATCATGCATCTCTATAGATAATAGTTTCATAACACCATCGCCAGACTGTCAGGAGCTAGAGGCTAACAGCTAATGTGTCTGTTCAACAACAGAGAGGGTAACAGCTAATGTGTCTGTTCAACAACAGAGAGGCTAACAGCTAATGTGTCTGTTCAACAACAGAGAGGCTAACAGCTAATGTGTCTGTTCAACAACAGAGAGGGTAACAGAGTGTCTGTTCAACAACAGAGAGGCTATCAGCTAATGTGTCTGTTCAACAACAGAGAGGCTAACAGCTAATGTGTCTGTTCAACAACAGAGAGGCTAACAGCTAATGTGTTTGTTCAACAACAGAGAGGCTAACAGCTAATGTGTCTGTTCAACAACAGAGAGGCTAACAGCTAATGTGTCTGTTCAACAACAGAGAGGGTAACAGCTAATGTGTCTGTTCAACAACAGAGAGGCTATCAGCTAATGTGTCTGTTCAACAACAGAGAGGGTAACAGCTAATGTGTCTGTTCAACAACACAGAGGCTAACAGCTAATGTGTCTGTTCAACAACACAGAGGCTAACAGCTAATGTGTAGGCGGTGGCCCGTTCCTGTAGGTTCATGGTCCTCACACAGGAAGCGGCGCTCTAATCCAGGCACTTGTCATCTCCCGTCTGGATTACTGCAACTCGCTGTTGGCTGGGCTCCCTGCCTGTGCCATTAAACCCCTACAACTCATCCAGAACGCCGCAGCCCGTCTGGTGTTCAACCTTCCCAAGTTCTCTCACGTCACCCCGCTCCTCCGCTCTCTCCACTGGCTTCCAGTTGAAGCTCGCATCCGCTACAAGACCATGGTGCTTGCCTACAGAGCTGTGAGGGGAACGGCACCTCAGTACCTCCAGGCTCTGATCAGGCCCTACACCCAAACAAGGGCACTGCGTTCATCCACCTCTGGCCTGCTCGCCTCCCTACCACTGAGGAAGTACAGTTCCCGCTCAGCCCAGTCAAAACTGTTCGCTGCTCTGGCCCCCCAATGGTGGAACAAACTCCCTCACGACGCCAGGACAGCGGAGTCAATCACCACCTTCCGGAGACACCTGAAACCCCACCTCTTTAAGGAATACCTAGGATAGGATAAAGTAATCCTTCTCACCCCCCTTAAAAGATTTAGATGCACTATTGTAAAGTGGCTGTTCCACTGGATGTCATAAGGTGAAAGCACCAATTTGTAAGTCGCTCTGGATAAGAGCGTCTGCTAAATGACTTAAATGTAAATGTAAATGTGTATGTTCAACAACACAGAGGCTAACAGCTAATGTGTCTATGTCTTTGTGTCTGTTCAACATCAGAGAGGCTAACAGCTAATGTGTCTGTTCAACAACACAGAGGCTAACAGCTAATGTGTCTGTTCAACAACAGAGAGGCTAACAGCTAATGTGTCTGTTCAACAACAGAGAGGCTAACAGCTAATGTGTCT
Organism: Oncorhynchus nerka; assembly: GCF_034236695.1. Lineage (NCBI taxonomy): Eukaryota > Metazoa > Chordata > Actinopteri > Salmoniformes > Salmonidae > Oncorhynchus > Oncorhynchus nerka. Next base: position 61,744 of record NW_027040104.1, read on the forward strand.
GTTCAACAACAGAGAGGTAACAGCTAATGTGTCTGTTCAACAACAGAGAGGCTAACAGCTAATGTGTCTGTTCAACAACAGAGAGGCTAACAGCTAATGTGTCTGTTCAACAACAGAGAGGCTAACAGCTAATGTGTCTGTTCAAACAACAGAGATGGTCTGTTCAACAGCTAATGTGTCTGTTCAACAACAGAGAGGCTAACAGCTAATGTGTCTGTTCAACAACAGAGAGGGTAACAGCTCATGTGTCTGTTCAACATCAGAGAGGGTAACAGCTCATCTGTCTATGTCTTTGTGTCTGTTCAACATCCGAGAGGGTAACAGCTAATGTGTCTATGTCTTTGTGCCTGGTCAACAACAGAGAGGGTAACAGGTGTGTCTATGTCTTTGTGCCTCTTCAACAACAGAGAGGTTAACAGCTAATGTGTCTATGTCTTTGTGCCTGTTCAACAACAGAGAGGGTAACAGCTCATCTGTCTATGTCTTTGTGCCTGGTCAACAACAGAGAGGCTAACAGCTAATGTGTCTATGTCTTTGTGCCTGGTCAACAACAGAGAGGGTAACAGGTGTGTCTATGTCTTTGTGCCTGGTCAACAACAGAGAGGGTAACAGCTAATGTGTCTATGTCTTTGTGCCTGTTCAACAACAGAGAGGGTAACAGGTGTGTCTATGTCTTTGTGCCTGGTCAACAACAGAGAGGGTAACAGGTGTGTCTATGTCTTTGTGCCTGGTCAACAACACACACAGCGGGAGTCTGGAGGGAAGTAGCCAACTCATAGTGCTCTCTAAGAAAACACAGAAATGTCTCTGTCTGTCTGACTGTCTGACTTCAGACACTAACACTCTGACACTGTCTGTCTGTCTGACTTCATGTCTCTGTCTGTCTGACTTCATGTCTCTCTGTCTGTCTGACTTCATGTCTCTCTGTCTGTCTGACTTCATGTCTCTCTGACTGTCTGACTTCATGTCTCTCTGACTGTCTGACTTCATCTCTCTCTCCGTCTGACTTCATCTCTCTCTCCGTCTGACTTCATCTCTCTCTCCGTCTGACTTCATCTCTCTCTCCGTCTGACTTCATCTCTCTCTCCGTCTGACTTCATCTCTCTCTCCGTCTGACTTCATCTCTCTCTCCGTCTGACTTCATCTCTCTCTCCGTCTGTCTGTCTTCATGTCTCTCTGTCTGACTTCATGTCTCTCTGTCTGTCTGTCTGTCTGACTTCATGTCTCTCTGTCTGTCTGTCTGACTTCATGTCTCTCTGTCTGACTGTCTGACTTCATGTCTCTCTGTCTGACTTCATGTCTCTCTGTCTGACTTCATGTCTGTCTGTCTGTCTGACTTCATGTCTCTCTGTCTGTCTGTCTGACTTCACTTCATGTCTCTGTCTGTCTGTCTGTCTGTCTGACTTCATGTCTCTCTGTCTGTCTGACTCATGTCTGTCTGTCTGTCTGTCTGTCTGACTTCATGTCTGTCTGTCTGACTTCATGTCTCTCTCTGTCTGACTTCATGTCTGACTTCATGTCTGTCTGTCTGTCTGTCTGTCTGTCTGACTTCATGTCTCTCTGTCTGTCTCTGTCTGACTTCATGTCTCTGTCTGTCTGTCTGACTTCATGTCTGTCTGTCTGACTCTCTGTCTGTCTGTCTGACTTCATGTCTGTCTGACTTCTGTCTGTCTGACTTCATGTCTCTCTGTCTGTCTGTCTGTCTGTCTCTCTGACTGTCTGACTTCATGTCTGTCTGTCTGACTTCATGTCTGTCTGTCTGTCTGACTTCATGTCTCTCTGTCTGTCTGTCTGTCTGTCTGTCTGTCTGTCTCTCTGTCCACATTGTAACTCAATACCTTTAGTAACACTTCTACTCCGTCAAGATGCTTCTAAACATTACGGTTCCTGATATCACATTCACAAACAGCTGAAATTATATGATAATACAGCAAGTGTGTTATATACACACACACACACACACACACACACACACACACACACACACAGTGTGAGTGAGCAGTTATAATACTGTACAAGGTTCCCAGGACTGTGTCCTAAATAGCAGCCTATTCTCTCTGTTTTACACTAGTTGACCAGGGCCCATACGGCTCCAGTCCAGAGGGCACTATGGAGGGGTCAGGGTGCCATTTAGGGAACACACACAGGACTGTACACATTTACCAGGAGAAACACAGGATTTACTGTACGGATCTAGTAACACAATTTCTATGTTGCTTAGACCTTCCCACACACACACATCTACTTCCCCATTCCCAGACCTTGGAGTGGTAGAGACACATCTACTTCCCCATTCCCAGACCTTGGAGTGGTCTCTCTCCTCCTAATATCCTCCCCATTCCCTCTGTCTCTCCCTCCTCCTAATATTCCCCAGACCTCTGTCTCTCTCCCAAGACCCAGACCTCTGGTGTCTCTTCCTCCCATTCCCCAGACCTTGGAGTGGTAGAGACATCTCTTCCCCATTCCCAGACCTTCTCTGTCTCATCTCCTAATATCCCTCTGTCTAGAGACACATCTACTCCCCATTCCCAGACCTTGGAGTGGTCTCTACTTCCCCATTCCCAGACCTTGGAGTGGTAGAGACACATCTACTCCCCATTCCCAGACCTCTCTAGAGACATCTCTTCCCCTAATATCCTCCCTCTCTGTCTCTTCCCCTCCCAGACCTTGGAGTGGTAGAGACACTCTCCTCCCCATTCCCAGACCTTCTGGTCTCTCTCCTCCTAATATCCTCCCTCTCTCTCTCTCTCTCCTCCTAATATCCTCCCTCTCTCTCTCTCCCCTAATATCCTCCCTCTCTCTCTCTCTCCTAATATCCTCCCTCTCTCTCTCTCTCCTCCCTCTCTGTCTCTCTCCTCCTAATATCCTCCCTCTCTCCTCTAATATCCTCCCTCTCTCTCTCCTCCTAATCTCTCTCTCTCTCTCCTAATATCCTCCCTCTCTCTCCTCTCTCTCCTCTCCTCCTCCCTCTCTGTCTCTCTCCTAATATCCCTCTCTCTCTCTCCTCCTAATATCCTCCCTCTCTCTCCTCTCTCTCCTCCCCTCTGTCTCTCTCCTCCTCTCTCTCTCTCCTCCTAATATCCTCTCTCTCTCTCCTCCCTCTCTCTAATCTCCTCCCTCTCTCTCTCTCTCTCTAATATCCTCCCTCTCTCTCTCTCTCCTCCCTCTCTCTCTCTCTCCTCCTAATATCCTCCCTCCTCTCTCTCTCTCTCTCCTCCTAATATCCTCCCTCCCTCTGTCTCTCTCTCCCTAATATCCTCCCTCTCCTCTCTCTCTCTCTCCTCCCCTCTGTCTCTCCTCCTCCCTCTGTCTCTCTCCTCTCTCTCTCCTCCCTCTCTCTCTCCCTCCCTCTCTCCTCCCTCTCTCTCTCCTCCTCCCTCTCTCTCTCTCTCTCCTCCCTCTCCTCTCTCTCTCTCCTCCTAATATCCTCCCTCTCTGTCTTCCTACTTTTGTTTTATTGCCCACTAGGGACCATTAGCACAGAACACTAGCCTTCTAGAACCATTCATGTTGACAACAGAACACTAGCCTTCTAGAACCATTCATGTTGACAACAGAACACTAGCCTTCTAGAACCATTCATATTGACAACAGAACACTTGCCTTCTAGATCCATTCATGTTGACAACAGAACACTAGCCTTCTAGAACCATTCATATTGACAACAGAACACTAGCCTTCTAGAACCATTCATATTGACAACAGAACACTAGCCTTCTAGATCCATTCATGTTGACAACAGAACACTAGCCTTCTAGAACCACTCATATTGACAACAGACAAGTTTTAGAACCACTAGGGAACATTAGATCCACAGAACACTAGCCTTCTAGAACCATTCATGTTGACAACAGAACACTAGCCTTCTAGAACCATTCATATTGACAACATAACACTAGCATTCTAGAACCATTCAACACTGAACAGAAGAAAACTGGGATTTACACCAGTCTTTGACTCTTAACACGCACACAAACCCCCTCCCCCCTAAACTACCCGCCCCCACGCAACCCACTCCCGCCCTAACTTCCAACTACAAATATTTAAATAAATAAAAAATATGCTTCACTTCGTTTTGAATCCCCATCAGTTAATCATTAATGGGTATGATTTAGACTTAATTATGAAACATCTATAGTAAAATAGCCAACTACAGTTATTTTGATTGTATCGATCGACTGCACTGATTTTCATTCGACTGTGTCAATAATGTAGGCTAACAGCGTAACCGTTTATAAATGCTGTGCGCGTTATATGAATGGCGTTAATGAATCAATCATGTTTGCGCGTCACCACTCACCTTTTCCGAACTTTTCCGTGGAGGAAACAAAAGCACGTTCCTTTTGAGGTCGAGCAGCAGGAAATGGATACAAACTGACTCCCTGCAGTCTGAGATTGGAATCAATCAATTCGTAACCTTTTCTCACAACAAAATAGTTATTCGGGAAAATAGACAGGACATGTGAAGTACACGACAGCAGTGAAGCTGGGTTTGTTTCTCCGTTCGTTTCAGTGCGAGTCCCGATGGGCGGGACCCATCTAGCGATGACGTCATCATGGAATAGGCTCCTCATTACCGTAACATTTACATTTACATTTAAGTCATTTAGCAGACGCTCTTATCCAGAGCGACTTACCGTAACCCGAAGAGATCTGAATCTAAACCTCCACAACGGAGATACACGATTTTAGTAGCACTCGATATTGATCGTCCAGCTCTCCATGCTGGACGACAAAAACAATTGTCTCCAAGTGCAAAAGTCAACCTTTACCTTACGCAACACGAGTTTACAGTAAAGGATTGACTTTTACCGACAGATCTAGGAACAGATTACCAGGCCATTGGTCGAGTTCCTGCCTCACTACATTACAGACACATGCCAGATTTTTACAACGTCTGGATTTTTTAAATTTTACCTTTATTTAACTAGGCAAGTCAGTTAAGAACAAATTGTTATTTACAATGACGTCCTACCCAGGTCAAACAACCCTGCTTTAACCTTCCATTAGGGTAACAGTTAGACTGTTACCCTGTGGACTATAACACTAGAAACACCATTAGAGGAATAGACTGTGGACTACAAGTGGGTGGTATTCACTAGGAACCAAACGGAGGCCAACAGGCCAAAACAGGGAGGGACTAACCTGTGATATATTCATTTGTGCACACCGTAGTAAAAATGTCTTGCAACGACAATGAGTTTTTATTGGACAAATTCACAGAGGTCACTCCCTGTTCCATCCCGTTTGCTTCCGTTTGGGGAAGTGGTGATTTCCCTCATACAATTGGGGGGGGATCCTGGTAATTACTAGAGGGGAAACTCATCTATCATCCTGAACACCCACTTCCCCCACATACTGACCTCTGACATCAACTACTAAGGAAATTACCTTCATAACATCGTTAAATGTAACAAGACATTATTTATTTTTAAAAAGGCAATCTAATATTAATATGGTTTGTGAACTCTAGAATTTGTTTGCAAGCATGATATCTGTACAAAACACTCCAACATGCCCTAACAAACAAAAACTAACCAACAAACAAACATGTGTCCCAACAAACAAAACACTAACGTGTCCACTAACGTGTCCTCTAACAAACAAAACACTAACGTGCCCTCTAACGTGCCCTAACAAAACAAACACTAACAAACAAAAACTAACATGCCCAACCACTAACATAACAAACAAAACACATGTCCCAACAAACAAAACAACATGCAACAAACAAAACACTAACATGTCCCAACAAAAAAAACACTAACATGTCCCAACAAACAAAAACCAACATGCCCTAACAAACAAACACTAACGTGTCCCAACAAACAAAACACTAACATGTAACAAACAAAACACTAACGTGTCCTAACAAACAAAACAAACACTAACGTGTAACCCTAACAAACAAAACACGTGTCCCAACAAACAAAACACTAACCCAACAAACAAAACACTAACATGTCCCAACAAACAAAACACTAACGTGTCCCAACAAACAAAACACTAACGTGTCCTAACAAACAAAAACATCCTAACAAACAAACACTAACGTGTCCCTAACAAACAAACACTAACGTGTCCAACAAACAAACACAAACAAACAAAACACTAACGTGTCCTAACAAACAAACACTAACGTGTCCTAACGTGTCCCTAACAAACAAAACACTAACGTGTCCTAACAAACAAAAAACACAAACAAAACATGTCCCAACAAACAAAAAACGTGTCCCAACAAACACCAACAAACAAAACAACGTGTCCTAACAAACAAACACTAACAAACAACACTAACGTGTCCCAACAAACAAACACTAACGTGTCCCAACAAACAAAACAAACACTAACGTGTCCCTAACAAACAAAACACTAACCCTAACAAACAAAACACTAACGTGCCCTAACAAACAAAACACTAACATGCCCTAACAAACAAAAACACAACAAACAAAACACTAATGCCCTAACAAACAAAACACACGTGTCCTAACAAACAAAAACATGTCCCAAACAAAAACAAAACAAACAAACATGTCCTAACAAACAAAACACTAAAACAAAAACACTAACGTGTCCCAACAAACAAAACACTAACGTGTCCCAACAAACAAAACACTAACATGCCCTAACAAACAAAACACTAACGTGTCCTAACAAACAAAACACTAACGTGTCCCAACAAACAAAACACAACACAAACAAACACTAACGTGTCCTAACAAACAAAACACTAACGTGTCCTAACAAACAACACTAACGTGTCCCAACAAACAAAACACCAACGTGTCCCTAACAAACAAAACACTAACGTGTCCTAACAAACAAACACTAACGTGTCCTAACAAACAACACTAACGTGTCCCAACAAACAAAACACTAACGTGCCCTAACAAACAAAACACTGTGTCCTAACAAACAAACAAAAAACACTAACATGTCCCAACAAAAAAACACTAACGTGTCCCAACAAACAAAACACTAACGTGTCCTAACAAAAAACTAAAACACTAACGTGTCCTAACAACAAACAAACAACACTAACGTGTCCCAACAAACAAACACTAAAACAAACACTAACGTGTCAACAAACAAAACACTGCCCTAACAAAACAAAAACATGTCCTAACAAACAAAACACTAACGTGTCCTAACAAACAAAACACTAACGTGTCCTAACAAACAAAAAAACAAAACACTAACATGTCCTAACAAACAAAACACTAACGTGTCCTAACAAACAAACACTAACGTGTCCTAACAAACAACACTAACGTGTCCCAACAAACAAAACAAACGTGTCCCAACAAACAAAACATCCAACATGCCCTAACAAACAAAACACTAAAACAAACAAAACACTAACGTGTCCTAACAAACAAACACTAACGTGTCCCAACAAACAAAACACTAACGTGTCCTAACAAACAAACAAAACACCAACAAACTGTGAAAACACTAATGCCCTAACAAACAAAACACTAACGTGCCCTAACAAACAAAAACAAACAACACTCCCAACAAACAAAACATGCCCTAACAAACTAAAAACACTAACGTGTCCTAACAAACAACACAAAACAACGTGTCCCAACAAACAAAACACTAACGTGTCCCAACAAACAAAACACTCCAACATGCCCTAACAAACAAAACACTAACGTGTCCTAACAAACAAAACACTAACGTGTCCCAACAAACAAAACACTAACGTGTCCCAACAAACAAAACACTAACGTGTCCCAAACAAACAAAACACTAACGTGTCCCAACAAACAAAACACTAACGTGTCCCAACAAACAAAACACTCAATCAAGGGACCCCCAACAAACACACATGACATTGTAAATTCATTTATTTTCATCTGAGCTGTTGGTCCCAACAAACAAACGTTTAACATTGGGGCTTGTGTTTATTGTGTGTGTGTGTTGGTGTGTGTGTGTGTGTGTGTGTGTGTGTGTGTGTGTATATATATATATGTGTGTGTGTGTGTGTGTATGAGAGAATGTATGTCTGATGATAACATGTGATGATTATAAACCAGAGGAACAGGAGCTGTGAAGACGTTCTGAAATCAACACAAGTAAGGAACAGCCCTGGTACTGGATGTAGGAAATCACAAACTAAACCAGACGCAGGAAACAGGAAACAGGACATGGTTGTATTCAAACTAAACCAGGAAACAGGACATGGTTGTATTCAAACTAAACCAGGAAACAGGACACAGGACATGGTCGTATTCAAACTAAACCAGACACAGGAAACAGGAAATGGTCGTTTCAAACTAAACCAGACGCAGGAATCAGGACATGGTCGTATTCAAACTAAACCAGATACAGGAATCAGGACATGGTCGTATTCAAACTAAACCAGATACAGGACATGATCGTATTCAAACTAAACCAGATACAGGAATCAGGACATGGTCGTATTCAAACTAAACCAGATACAGGAAACAGGACATGATCGTATTCAAACTAAACCAGACACAGGAATCAGGACATGGTTGTATTCAAACTAAACCAGACGCAGGAAACAGGACATGGTCGTATTCAAGCTAAACCAGACACAGGAAACAGGACATGGTCGTATTCAAGATAAACCAGACACAGGAAACAGGACATGGTCGTATTCAAGCTAAACCAGACACAGGAAACAGGACATGGTCGTATTCAAACTAAACCAGACGCAGGAAACAGGAAACAGGACATGGTCGTATTCAAACTAAACCAGACGCAGGAAACAGGAAACAGGACATGGTCGTATTCAAACTAAACCAGACGCAGGAAACAGGAAACAGGACATGGTCGTATTCAAACTAAACCAGACGCAGGAAACAGGACACGGTCGTATTCATTAGGCACCAAACAGTGAAGGACTACCTGAACTTATCCAGAATGAAACACTCGATTTCATTACAAAGCATTTTCTGTTGCAAAAACACTTTGCTACGGTTTCCTAGTGTGCACAAATGAATACACCACAGAACAGGTGATTCATTAGGAATCAAACAGAATGAATACACCACAGAACAGGTGATTCATTAGGAATCAAACAGAATGAATACACCACAGAACAGGTGATTCATTAGGAATCAAACAGAATGAATACAACACAGAACAGGTGATTCATTAGGAATCAAACAGAATGAATACACCACAGAACAGGTGATTCATTAGGAATCAAACAGAATGAATACACCACAGAACAGGTGATTCATTAGGAATCAAACAGGCTGAAACGAGGAGAGACTACCTGAACATGTCTAATAAGAAAACGCTCGTTTCCCGTTGTGTAAAGTTTTTTTTCCCCCGCTAAGGTGTGCTACTAATGAACACGACCCAGGTGTGTGAAGATGTGAAGGGGGGAACATTAGACTGCACTACGTCCATTAAACAGCAGAGGGCGCCACAACAGTTCTACCATTGGTTGGGGAAAAGGGTTGTCCAGCGTACGTAGTACACCTATCAGTATACACAGTAATATAGCGATCAGGGTGGAGCTCCATTTCAATTCACTAAGTAAACCGAATTCCAAATGTTCTTTATTGAAAGGCATTGATGACAGTTGGAACTGGAATGTCAGTGAACATTCTCAATTGACTGGAATTTGAAAAGTGATTTTGAACCCTGGTAACCTCTAAAATGATAGAAAAGTGATTTTGACCCCCAACCCTGGTAACCTCTAAATGATAGAAAAGTGATTAACATGATAGAAAAGTGATTTTGACCCCCCAACCCTGGTAACCTAACTAACATGATAGAAAAGTGATTTTGACCCCCCAACCCTGGTAACCTCTAACATGACCCCCAACCCTGGAAAAGTGATTTTGACCCCCCAACCCTGGTAACCTCTAACAAGATAGAAAAGTGATTTTGACCCCCCAACCCTGGTAACCTCTAACAAGATAGAAAAGTGATTTTGACCCCCCAACCCTGGTAACCTCTAACATGATAGAAAAGCGATGTATTTCTTTAACACAGAATAAAAACATGAATTTGCTACTGGATACAGGTAATGTGTTTTCTGCGTCATCATGTCTAGTCGTCCCCATCTGAACTGTTACACGCTGCTCTGTATAAAAGGAGTAGTGGAATCAAGGCTGCAGGTGAACTTGAAGAAGTGGTTTCTCATTCACAACACGGAGAAAAGGGATCTATTTGAAGTTCTAGTCAAATCAGCTACAGCGACACAAGGTTGTCCCTTATTGAAAAAACCCACAAACTTATTGAAAAAAACTGAAGGCAAGACAACGTTGTGAAAAGACGTATTTAACAAACCAAATAAGAAGGTCTCTTTTCTGTCCCTGTCCACATAGAAGACAACAAATCAACAGAAAGAAATGAGCACAACATTTTAAATATATATTAAATAGAAAAGAAAAGATACCCTGTTCCCTATTTTTTTTTAACATTCATTCTTCTGCTGTGGGAAAAAAGGACATTATATATTTACACTGGAGCCCTGTTCCCTAGTTACAACCCTGTTCCCTATGTAGTACACTACCCTGTTCCCTATGTAGTACACTACCCTGTTCCCTATGTAGTACACTACCCTGTTCCCTATGTAGTACACTACCTACAACCAGATGTTCCCACTACCCTGTTCCCTATGTAGTACACACCTACAACCTGTTCCCTATGTAGTACACTACCTACCCTGTCCCCAAATCCCTGTTATGTAGTACACTACCTACAACCAGATGAACTACTCCCCAAAATGGAGCCCTGTTCCCTATGTAGTACACTACCTACAACCAGATGAAACCAAATGGAGCCCTGTTCCCTATGTAGTACACTACCTACAACCAGATGAACTACTCCCCAAATGGAGCCCTGTTCCCTATGTAGTACACTACCTACAACCAGATGAACTACTCCCCAAATGGAGCCCTGTTCCCTATGTAGTACACTACCTACAACCAGATGAACTACTCCCCAAATGGAGCCCTGTTCCCTATGTAGTACACTACCTACAACCAGATGAACTACTCCCCAAATGGAGCCCTGTTCCCTATGTAGTACACTACCTACAACAGATGAACCAGATGAACTACTACTCCCAAATGGAGCCCTGTTGGAGCCCCCTATGTAGTACACTACCTACAACCAGATGAACTACTCCCCAAATGGAGCCCTGTTCCCTATGTAGTACACTACCTACAACCAGATGAACTACTCCCAAATGGAGCCCTGTTCCCTATGTAGTACACTACCTACAACCAGATGAACTACTCCCCAAAATGGAGCAACCTGTTCCCAAATGGATGTAGTACACTACCTACAACCAGATGAACTACTCCCCAAATGGAGCCCTGTTCCCTATGTAGTACACTACCTACAACCAGATGAACTTCCCAAATGGAGCCCTGTTCCCTATGTAGTACACTACCTACAACCAGATGAACTACTCCCCAAATGGAGCCCTGTTCCCTAGCCCTGTAGTACACTACCTACAACCAGATGAACTACTCCCCAAATGGAGCCCTGTTCCCTATGTAGTACACTACCTACAACCAGATGAACTACTCCCCAAATGGAGCCCTGTTCCCTATGTAGTACACTACCTACAACCAGATGAACTACTCCCCAAATGGAGCCCTGTTCCCTATGTAGTACACTACCTACAACCAGATGAACTACTCACCAAATGGAGCCCTGTTCCCTATGTAGTACACTACCTACAACCAGATGAACTACTCCCAAATGGAGCCCTGTTCCCTATGTAGTACACTACCTACAACCAGATGAACTACTCACCAAATGGAGCCCTGTTCCCTATGTAGACACTACCTACAACCAGATGAACCAAATGGAGCCCTGTTCCCTATGTAGTACACTACCTACAACCAGATGAACTACTCCCCAAATGGAGTACACTACCTACCCTGTTCCCTATGTAGTACACTACCTACAACCAGATGAACTACTCCCCAAATGGAGCAACCAGATGAACTACTCCCCAAATCCCTATGTAGTACACTACCTACAACCAGATGAACTACTCCCCAAATGGAGCCCTGTTCCCTATGTAGTACACTACCTACAACCAGATGAACTACTCCCCAAATGGAGCCCTGTTCCCTATGTAGTACACTACCTACAACCAGATGAACTACTCCCCAAATGGAGCCCTGTTCCCTATGTAGTGCACACTACAACCAGATGAACTACTCCCCAAATGGACCTGTTCCTATGTAGTACACTACCTACAACCAGATGAACTACTCCCAAATGGAGCCCTGTTCCCTATGTAGTACACTACCTACAACCAGATGAACTACTCCCCAAATGGAGCCCTGTTCCCTATGTAGTACACTACCTACAACCAGATGAACTACTCCCCAAATGGAGCCCTGTTCCCTATGTAGTACACTACCTACAACCAGATGAACTACTCCCAAATGGAGCCCTGTACAACCAGATGAACTACCCAAATGGAGCCCTGTTCCCTATGTAGTACACTACCTACAACCAGATGAACTACTCCCCAAATGGAGCCCTGTTCCCTATGTAGTACACTACCTACAACCAGATGAACTACTCCCCAAATGGAGCCCTGTTCCCTATGTAGTGCACTACCTACAACCAGATGAACTACTCCCCAAATGGAGCCCTGTTCCCCCTACCTACAACCAGATGTTCCTGTTCCCTATAGTACACTACCTACAACCAGATGAACTACTGGAGCCCCAAATGGAGCCCTGTTCCCTATGTAGTGCACTACCTACAACCAGATGAACTACTCCCAAATGGAGCCCTGTTCCCTATGTAGTACACTACCTACAACCAGATGAACTACTCCCCAAATGGAGCCCTGTTCCCTATGTAGAACACTACCTACAACCAGATGAACTACTCCCCAAATGGAGCCCTGTTCCCTATGTAGTACACTACCTACAACCAGATGAAACCAGATGAACTACCAGATGAACTACCCCAAATGGAGCCCTGTTCCCTATGTAGTGCACTACCTACAACCAGATGAACTACTCACCAAATGGAGCCCTGTTCCCTATGTAGTACACTACCTACAACCAGATGAACTACTCACCAAATGGAGCCCTGTTCCCTATGTAGTACACTAGCCCTACAACCAGATGAACTACTCCCCAAATGGAGCCCTGTTCCCTATGTAGTGCACTACCTACAACCAGATGAACTACTCACCAAATGGAGCCCTGTTCCCTATGTAGTGCACTACCTACAACCAGATGAACTACTCCCAAATGGAGCCCTGTTCCCTATGTAGTGCACTACCTACACACTACCTACAACCAGATGAACTACTCCCCAAATGGAGCCCTGTTCCCTATGTAGTACACTACCTACAACCAGATGAACTACTCCCCAAATGGAGCCCTGTTCCCTATGTAGTACACTACCTACAACCAGATGAACTACTCCCCAAATGGAGCCCTGTTCCCTATGTAGTACACTACCTACAACCAGATGAACTACTCCCCAACCAGATGAACTACCTCCCCAAACTCCCCAAATGGAGCCCTGTTCCCTATGTAGTACACTACCTACAACCAGATGAACTACTCCCCAAAATGGTAGCACTACCTACAACCAGATGAACTACTCCCCAAATGGAGCCCTGTTCCCTATGTAGTACACTACCTACAACCAGATGAACTACTCCCCAAATGGAGCCCTGTTCCCTATGTAGTGCACTACCTACAACCAGATGAACTACTCCCCAAATGGAGCCCTGTTCCCTATGTAGTACACTACCTACAACCAGATGAACTACTCCCCAAATGGGAGCAACCAGATGAACTACTCCCCAAATGGAGCCCTGTAGTAGTGCACTACCTACTCCCAAACAACCAGATGAACTAGCCCTGTTCCCTATGTAGTACACAACAACCAGATGAACTACTCACCAAATGGAGCCCTGTTCCTATGTAGTACACTACCTACAACCAGATGAACTACTCCCAAAAATGGTACACTACCTACAACCCCTGTTCCCTACCTACAACCAGATAGTGGAGCCCTGTTCCCTATGTACTACCTACAACCAGATGAACTACCAGATGAACCCAAATGGAGCCCTGTTCCCTATGTAGATGACACACTACCTACAACCAGATGAACTACTCCCCAAATGGAGCCCTGTTCCCTATGTAGTACACTACCTACAACCAGATGAACTACAAATGGAGCCCCCAAATGTACACCTACAACCAGATGAACTACTCCCAAATGGAGCCCTGTTCCCTAGTAGCACTACCTACAACCAGATGAACTACTCCCCAAATGGAGCCCTGTTCCCTATGTAGTACACCTACAACCAGATGAACTACTCCCCAAATGGAGCCCTGTTCCCTATGTAACACAGATGAACTACTCCCTCTGTTCCCAAACAACCAGATGAACTACTCCCCAAATGGAGCCCTGTTCCCTATGTAGTACACTACCTACAACCAGATGAACTACTCCCCAAATGGAGCCCTGTTCCCTATGTAGTACACTACCTACAACCAGATGAACTACTCACCAAATGGAGCCCTGTTCCCTATGTAGTACACTACCTACAACCAGATGAACTACTCCCCAAATGGAGCCCTGTTCCCTATGTAGTGCACTACCTACAACCAGATGAACTACTCCCCAAATGGAGCCCTGTTCCCTATGTATTTACACTACCTACAACCAGATGAACTACTCCCCAAATGGAGCCCTGTTCCCTATGTACCTACAACCAGATGAACTACTCCCCAAATGGAGCCCTGTTCCCTATGTAGTGCACTACCTACAACCAGATGAACTACTCCCCAAATGGAGCCCTGTTCCCTATGTAGTGCACTACCTACAACCAGATGAACTACTCCCCAAATGGAGCCCTGTTCCCTATGTAGTACACTACCTACAACCAGATGAACTACTCACCAAATGGAGCCCTGTTCCCTACAACCAGATGAACTACTCACCAAATGGAGTACACTACCTACAACCAGATGAACTACTCCCCAAATGGAGCCCTGTTCCCTATGTAGTACACTACCTACAACCAGATGAACTACTCACCAAATGGAGCCCTGTTCCCTACAACCATGTAGTACACTACCTACAACCAGATGAACTACTCCCCAAAATGGAGCAACCAGATGAACTTCCCAAATGGAGCCCTGTTCCTAGTACACTACCTACAACCAGATGAACTACTCCCCAAATGGAGCCCTGTTCCCTATGTAGTACACTACCTACAACCAGATGAACTACTCCCCAAATGGAGCCCTGTTCCCTATGTAGTGCACTACCTACAACCAGATGAACTACTCCCCAAATGGAGCCCTGTTCCCTATGTAGTGCACTACCTACAACCAGATGAACTACTCACCAAATGGAGCCCTGTTCCCTATGTAGTGCACTACCTACAACCAGATGAACTACTCACCAAATGGAGTACACTACCTACAACCAGATGAACTACTCCCCAAATGGAGCCCTGTTCCCTATGTAGTACACTACCTACAACCAGATGAACTACTCCCCAAATGGAGCCCTGTTCCCTATGTAGTACACTACCTACAACCAGATGAACTACTCCCCAAATGGAGCCCTGTTCCCTACCTACAACCAGATGAACTACTCACCAAATGGAGCACTATTCCCTATGTAGTGCACTACCTACAACCAGATGAACTACTCACCAAATGGAGCCCTATTCCTATGTAGTACACTACCTACAACCAGATGAACTACAAATAGCCCTGTTCCCTATGTAGTTTAACCAGAGCTCAAATGATTCCCTATGTAAACCCTCTGTGGTTACTGTAGTAGTGCACTACTTTTAACCAGAGCCCTGATTGGCTAAACCCTCTGTGGTTACTGTAGTAGTGCACTACTTTTAACCAGAGCCCTGATTGGCTAAACCCTCTGTGGTTACTGTAGTAGTGCACTACTTTTAACCAGAGCCCTGATTGGCTAAACCCTCTGTGGTTACTGTAGTAGTGCACTACTTTTAACCAGAGCCCTGATTGGCTAAACCCTCTGTGGTTACTGTAGTAGTGCACTACTTTTAACCAGAGCCCTGATTGGCTAAACCCTCTGTGGTTACTGTAGTAGTGCACTACGTAGGGAATAGGGTGCCATTTGGGACAAACTCACACTGACTCTTAAGACACAAACGTGACCTGCGTGCACATCCCCGTTTTGGATAAAGGCTGTCGGACACAATAAAAATAAAAACATTTAAAAAACACCTCCTGATCAAATTACATTTTCAGTTGAACAATAGTGTCTCAATCCCAAATGGCACCCTATTCCCTATATAAGCGCATTACTTGTTGACCAGAGCTCTACATTGGTTTGTGGTCAAAAGTAGTGGACTAATTCGGGAACTGGGTGCCGTTTGGGGTTCAGACAGTTTCTACGAGACCTACTCTGTTTCCATTTCATCAACATCAACAGGGGAAGGTTCCCAGACCCTGAACTGGGTGCCGTTTGGGATTCAGACAGTTTCTACGAGACCCACTCTGTTTCCATTTCATCAACATCAACAGGGGAAGGTTCCCAGACCCTGAACTGGGTGCCGTTTGGGATTCAGACAGTTTCTACGAGACCCACTCTGTTTCCATTTCATCAACATCAACAGGGGAAGGTTCCCAGACCCTGAACTGGGTGCCGTTTGGGGTTCAGACAGTTTCTACGAGACCCACTCTGTTCTATTTCATCAACATCAACAGGGGAAGGTTCCCAGACCCTGAACTGGGTGCCGTTTGGGATTCAGACAGTTTCTACGAGACCCACTCTGTTCTATTTCATCAACATCAACAGGGGAAGGTTCCCAGACCCTGAACTGGGTGCCGTTTGGGGTTCAGACAGTTTCTACGAGACCCACTCTGTTCTATTTCATCAACATCAACAGGGGAAGGTTCCCAGACCCTGAACTGGGTGCCGTTTGGGATTCAGACAGTTTCTACGAGACCCACTCTGTTTCCATTTCATCAACATCAACAGGGGAAGGTTCCCAGACCCTGAACTGGGTGCCGTTTGGGATTCAGACAGTTTCTACGAGACCCACTCTGTTTCCATTTCATCAACATCAACAGGGGAAGGTTCCCAGACCCTGAACTGGGTGCCGTTTGGGATTCAGACAGTTTCTACGAGACCCACTCTGTTCTATTTCATCAACATCAACAGGGGAAGGTTCCCAGACCATGAACTGGGTGCCGTTTGCGGTTCCGACAGTTTCTACGAGACCCACTCTGTTCTATTTCATCAACATCAACAGGGGAAGGTTCCCAGACCCTGAACTGGGTGCCGTTTGGGATTCAGACAGTTTCTACGAGACCCACTCTGTTTCCATTTCATCAACAGGGGAAGGTTCCCAGACCCTGACTAACGGTTCCTATTTTCATAGCGCAAAAAAATTTTTTTGCAAAATTTAAAAAATGACAGTAAACCTCATAATCTCGCAGTGAGATTTAATTTGAAAAATTTTCTTCAACATTTACGCGATTGCCTCACTAGAGTTCAGTAAACTGAGCGATGCCTTAACAGACGTCTCTTTATAAACACACATTGTTGACAAAAAGTTTTAAATGAAATCCAACCTCCAGATTATAACAATTATTAACCGTACATTTTTGCACATTGCTTTTGCACTATAAAAATGTGGCTCTAATGCTGCTATTGATGAGAATACATCTCAATTTAGGATCTGTGTCCAGACTGAGTCGTTTCTTCCTAAAATCAGACTGGTCAGTTAACTGGATCTGTGTCCAGACTGAGTTGTTCCTTCTAAAATCAGACTGGTCAGTTAACTGAATCTGTGTCCAGACTGAGTTGTTCCTTCTAAAATCAGACTGGTCAGTTAACTGGATCTGTGTCCAGACTGAGTTGTTTCTTCTAAAATCAGACTGGTCAGTTACCCGGTGCCATCGACACTACAGTATTACCTCAATACACCCTCCTGTTTAAAGATGTTGTCTAGACACCTAGTAGCGTTGCACAAACTCCGTAAACCTTCTCAAAGTTCCATGGTATTTAGCAAAAGAACTCCGTAAACCTTCTCAAAGTTCCATGGTATTTAACAAAAGAACTCCGTAAACCTTCTCAAAGTTCCATGGTATTTAACAAATCCTAGTTGGACGATTCCCGAATTTCCTGCTTATCCGATCGCCATTCCAGGAATCGTCCAACCGGGATTTCTGTAAAACTTTGAGAGTGTTGGGAAAGATAGAGGACTTCTGTAAAACTTTGGGAGTGTTGGGAAAGATAGAGGACTTCTGTAAAACTTTGGGAGTGTTGGGAAAGATAGAGGACTTCTGTAAAACTTTGGGAGTGTTGGGAAAGATAGAGGATTCCTGTAAAACTTTGGGAGTGTTGGGAAAGATAGAGGACTTCTGTAAAACTTTGGGAGTGTTGGGAAAGATAGAGGACTTCTGTAAAACTTTGGGAGTGTTGGGAAAGATAGAGGACTTCTGTAAAACTTTGGGAGTGTTGGGAAAGATAGAGGACTTCTGTAACCCTGAACACACAGTGCTCCTCTTTAAAACATTATCTAGAAACGGTCTTAACTACACCTTGGCCGAGTCCCAAATAGCACCCTATTCCCTATATAGTGCATTACATTTGACTAGACACACCCACACATATATATTTGGGTTATTGGGGGAATCTCACAGAGAGAGCAACTTCTACCATGTTATATTTTTTAATCTCTTAATACAAACAGGCAGACATACAAATCTAATGTCAGCTATGTTAAACATCTGGATTAAAACCAGACTGTCTGGTTGTCTACGTGAGCAGCAGGATGACAGACAGCCCTGAAGGGGACAGACAGACAGCAGGGTTTCGGATCAAAACCCATTTCAGGTCAAAATTAGGTCAGGAAGGGCACAATTCAGACTTGAGTTTTACTAAACGTGGACTTCAGTAAAACAAAAACAAATGATTTACTGTAAGTCTACTTATCTCAAATCTGAATCGGACCCAAAGTGAACCGAAAGTCAGTCTGGGAGGAATCCTAGTCCTTGAGATCTCTGTGCACACTTAAAGTAGACCTCTGTGTAGATCATATGTTGATGTCAATGGAAGATCTGTGTGAACATGTGAGTGCTGACCTCAACTCAGGATTCAGGATTTCAATGATTCTATTGAAATAACAAATTATTTTTCTATGTGGTTTCTGACTATTGACAAGTATCATTTCAAATTGTCTGAACTGAAAACAGAGTTGACCCCAAGCCTACTGAATCATAACCCCGGTCCAGTTGAACCCAGAGTTGAACCCAATCCTACTGAATCGTAACCCAGTCCAGTTGAAACCAGAGTTGATCCCAATCCTACTGAATCGTAACTCAGTCCAGTTGAAACCAGAGTTGATCCCAATCCTACTGAATCATAACCCCGGTCCAGTTGAACCCAGAGTTGAACCCAATCCTACTGAATCGTAACCCAGTCCAGTTGAAACCAGAGTTGATCCCAATCCTACTGAATCGTAACCCGGGTCCAGTTGAAACCAGAGTTGATCCCAAACCTACTGAATCTCACCTGGGTCCAGTTGAACCCAGAGTTGATCCCAATCCTACTGAATCGTAACCCGGGTCCAGTTGAAACCAGAGTTGATCCCAATTCTACTGAATCGTAACTCAGTCCAGTTGAAACCAGAGTTGATCCCAATCCTACTGAATCGTAACTCAGTCCAGTTGAAACCAGAGTTGATCCCAATCCTACTGAATCGTAACCCAGTCCAGTTGAAACCAGAGTTGATCCCAATCCTACTGAATCGTAACTCAGTCCAGTTGAAACCAGAGTTGATCCCAATCCTACTGAATCATAACCCCGGTCCAGTTGAACCCAGAGTTTAACCCAATCCTACTGAATCGTAACCTAATCCAGTTGAAACCAGAGTTGATCCCAATCCTACTGAATCGTAACCCGGGTCCAGTTGAAACCAGAGTTGATCCCAAACCTACTGAATCTCACCTGGGTCCAGTTGAACCCAGAGTTGATCCCAATCCTACTGAATCGTAACCCGGGTCCAGTTGAAACCAGAGTTGATCCCAATCCTACTGAATCGTAACCCCAGTCCAGTTGAAACCAGAGTTGATCCCAATCCTACTGAATCGTAACCCCAGTCCAGTTGAAACCAGAGTTGATCCCAATCCTACTGAATCGTAACCCAGTCCACACCATTCCAGTGAAAAAGGTAACATTCAAGCCCTATATTTCAATTCATTTCCCCAGATAGTAAAGAGAAGGTGAATGCGTCTACATGTGTTGACCCTCCACTACACCACTGGCTCAGACAGTAGAGTGGAGGGCAGCTACAGACAGGGTATATATATATATACAGTATATATGTATTTATATATTAGAGGATATATGTAATGTACAGTTATAATACATTGTCTCTATATGAGCTGTAGGACAGGATAGGACAGCTAGGGAGAGACGAGAAGCTTGGTGCGTAGCTTGCTGGGAGGCTTGGTTTGTTGGGCTGGTTGGCTTGGTGTGGTGGGCTGGGTGGCTTGGTTTAAGTGGGCTGGGTGGCTTGGTTTGGTGGGCTGGTTGGCTTGGTGTGGTGGGCTGGGTGGCTTGGTTTAAGTGGGCTGGGTGGCTTGGTTTGGTGGGCTGGGCGGCTTGGTTTGGTGGGCTGGGCGGCTTGGTTTGGTGGGCGGCTTGGTTTGGTGGGCTGGGCGGCTTGGTTTAGTGGGCTGGGTGGCTTGGTTTGGTGGGCTGGGTGGCTTGGTGTGGTGGGCTGGGTGGCTTGGTGTGGTGGGCTGGGTGGCTTGGTTTAGTGGACTGGTTGGCTTGGTTTGTAGGGTCTGGGCTTAGTGGCTGGGTGTCTTGGTTGGTGTTTGGGGGGTCTCAGCCCTCAGTCTTTCCAGGGTTCCGAGTGGTGGTGGGTCAGATGAGGTCAGAGGGCTCTGAAGAACACAGGGGAAGACCATGAAGAAAAACAGAAATGGAGAGAGAAAAGAAGGTGAGAAGAGACAGAGAGACAGAGATAAACAGAGAGGGGAGAGGGAGGGAGAGAGGGGGGAGAGAGAGGGAGAGATAAACAGAGAGGGGAGAGAGAAAGAGAGAGTGAGAGAGAAAGAGAGAGAGTGAGTGAGAAAGAGAGAGAGTGAGTGAGAAAGAGAGAGAGAGAGTGAGTGAGTGAGAGAGCGTGAGAGAGAGTGAGTGAGTGAGTGAGAGAGAGTGAGAGAGAGAGTGAGAGAGAGTGAGTGAGAGAGAGAGTATTGAGTAAAATGAAAGTCAAACAACAACACATAGTGTACACCCCCCCCCCTCCCCTCTCCCAAATACACACCTGTACTGTCACATGGTCCTACTGTACTGGATACCCCCCTCCCAAATACACACCTGTACTGTCACATGGTCCTACTGTACTGGATACCCCCCCTCTCCCTAATACACACCTGTACTGTCACACGGTCCTGCTGTACTGGATACCCCCTCCCAAATACACACCTGTACTGTCACATGGTCCTACTGTACTGGATACCCCCCCTCTCCCTAATACACACCTGTACTGTCACATGGTCCTGCTGTACTGGATACCCCCCTCTCCCTAATACACACCTGTACTGTCACATGGTCCTGCTGTACTGGATACCCCCCCCTCTCCCTAATACACACCTGTACTGTCACATGGTCCTGCTGTACTGGATACCCCCCCTCTCTCTCCCTAATACACACCTGTACTGTCACATGGTCCTACTGTACTGGATACCCCCCTCTCCCTAATACACACCTGTACTGTCACATGGTCCTACTGTACTGGATACCCCCCTCCCCTCTCCCTAATACACACCTGTACTGTCACATGGTCCTACTGTACTGGATACCCCCCCCTCTCCCTAATACACACCTGTACTGTCACATGGTCCTACTGTACTGGATACCCCCCCCCTCTCCCTAATACACACCTGTACTGTCACATGGTCCTACTGTACTGGATACCCCCCCCCCCTCTCTCCCTAATACACACCTGTACTGTCACATGGTCCTGCTGTACTGGATCCCAGTCTTGGATGCGATGCCGGACCAGGGGATCAGGCTGCGGAGCAGAGACTGGGCCTGTCTGTAGAGTCTCTGGGGGATCGAGCAGGGACTGAGGCTGGCCAGGGCCGAGCCAATGTGTTGGATGTAGTCAGTGCAAGAGGACCGTCAAGGACTATAGGATTTATGTAGCAAGGTTGGGATCAATTACACAAACAACTACATGTCAACACCAGACTGAGACAACTACATGTCAACACCAGACTGAGGCAACTATATGTCAACACCAGACTGAGGCAACTACATGTCAACACCAGACTGAGGCAACTATATGTCAACACCAGACTGAGGAAACTACATGTCAACACCAGACTGAGACAACTACATATCAACACCAGAATGAGGCAACTACATGTCAACACCAGACTGAGGCAACTATATGTCAACACCAGACTGAGACAACTACATGTCAACACCAGACTGAGGCAACTATATGTCAACACCAGACTGAGGCAACTATATGTCAACACCAGACTGAGGCAACTACATGTCAACACCAGACTGAGGCAACTACATATCAACACCAGACTGAGACAACTACATGTCAACACCAGACTGAGACAACTACATGTCAACACCAGACTGAGGCAACTATATGTCAACACCAGACTGAGACAACTACATGTCAACACCAGACTGAGGCAACTACATATCAACACCAGACTGAGACAACTACATGTCAACACCAGACTGAGACAACTACATGTCAACACCAGACTGAGACAACTACATGTCAACACCAGACTGAGGCAACTATATATCTATTATTTACTTAAAAATTGCACTGTCGGCTGGTTAGGGCCTGTAAGTAAGCATTTCACAGTAAGGTCAACACTGGTTGGTTAGGGCCTGTAAGTAAGCATTTCACAGTAAGGTCAACACTGGTTGGTTAGGGCCTGTCAGTAAGCATTTCACAGTAAGGTCAACACTGGTTGGTTAGGGCCTGTCAGTAAGCATTTCACAGTAAGGTCAACACCGGTTGGTTAGGGCCTGTCAGTAAGCATTTCACAGTAAGGTCAACACTGGTTGGTTAGGGCCTGTCAGTAAGCATTTCACAGTAAGGTCAACACTGGTTGGTTAGGGCCTGTCAGTAAGCATTTCACAGTAAGGTCAACACTGGTTGGTTAGGGCCTGTCAGTAAGCATTTCACAGTAAGGTCAACACCGGTTGGTTAGGGCCTGTCAGTAAGCATTTCACAGTAAGGTCAACACCGGTTGGTTAGGGCCTGTCAGTAAGCATTTCACAGTAAGGTCAACACCGGTTGGTTAGGGCCAGTCAGTAAGCATTTCACAGTAAGGTCAACACCGGTTGGTTAGGGCCAGTCAGTAAGCATTTCACAGTAAGGTCAACACCGGTTGGTTAGGGCCAGTCAGTAAGCATTTCACAGTAAGGTCAACACCGGTTGGTTAGGGCCTGTCAGTAAGCATTTCACAGTAAGGTCAACACCGGTTGGTTAGGGCCTGTCAGTAAGCATTTCACAGTAAGGTCAACACCGGTTGGTTAGGGCCTGTCAGTAAGCATTTCACAGTAAGGTCAACACTGGTTGGTTAGGGCCTGTCAGTAAGCATTTCACAGTAAGGTCAACACCGGTTGGTTAGGGCCAGTCAGTAAGCATTTCACAGTAAGGGCTACACTGGTTGGTTAGGGCCTGTCAGTAAGCATTTCACAGTAAGGTCAACACCGGTTGGTTAGGGCCTGTCAGTAAGCATTTCACAGTAAGGTCTACACCGGTTGGTTAGGGCCTGTCAGTAAGCATTTCACAGTAAGGTCAACACTGGTTGGTTAGGGCCTGTCAGTAAGCATTTCACAGTAAGGTCAACACCGGTTGGTTAGGGCCTGTCAGTAAGCATTTCACAGTAAGGTCAACACCGGTTGGTTAGGGCCTGTCAGTAAGCATTTCACAGTAAGGTCAACACCGGTTGGTTAGGGCCAGTCAGTAAGCATTTCACAGTAAGGTCAACACCGGTTGGTTAGGGCCAGTCAGTAAGCATTTCACAGTAAGGTCAACACCGGTTGGTTAGGGCCAGTCAGTAAGCATTTCACAGTAAGGTCAACACCGGTTGGTTAGGGCCTGTCAGTAAGCATTTCACAGTAAGGTCAACACCGGTTGGTTAGGGCCTGTCAGTAAGCATTTCACAGTAAGGTCAACACCGGTTGGTTAGGGCCTGTCAGTAAGCATTTCACAGTAAGGTCAACACCGGTTGGTTAGGGCCTGTCAGTAAGCATTTCACAGTAAGGTCAACACCGGTTGGTTAGGGCCAGTCAGTAAGCATTTCACAGTAAGGTCAACACTGGTTGATTAGGGCCAGTCAGTAAGCATTTCACAGTAAGGTCAACACCGGTTGGTTAGGGCCAGTCAGTAAGCATTTCACAGTAAGGTCAACACTGGTTGATTAGGGCCAGTCAGTAAGCATTTCACAGTAAGGTCAACACCGGTTGGTTAGGGCCTGTCAGTAAGCATTTCACAGTAAGGTCAACACCGGTTGGTTAGGGCCAGTCAGTAAGCATTTCACAGTAAGGTCAACACCGGTTGGTTAGGGCCAGTCAGTAAGCATTTCACAGTAAGGTCAACACCGGTTGGTTAGGGCCAGTCAGTAAGCATTTCACAGTAAGGTCAACACCGGTTGGTTAGGGCCTGTCAGTAAGCATTTCACAGTAAGGTCAACACCGGTTGGTTAGGGCCTGTCAGTAAGCATTTCACAGTAAGGTCAACACCGGTTGGTTAGGGCCTGTCAGTAAGCATTTCACAGTAAGGTCAACACCGGTTGGTTAGGGCCTGTCAGTAAGCATTTCACAGTAAGGTCAACACCGGTTGGTTAGGGCCAGTCAGTAAGCATTTCACAGTAAGGTCAACACTGGTTGATTAGGGCCAGTCAGTAAGCATTTCACAGTAAGGTCAACACCGGTTGGTTAGGGCCAGTCAGTAAGCATTTCACAGTAAGGTCAACACTGGTTGATTAGGGCCAGTCAGTAAGCATTTCACAGTAAGGTCAACACCGGTTGGTTAGGGCCTGTCAGTAAGCATTTCACAGTAAGGTCAACACCGGTTGGTTAGGGCCAGTCAGTAAGCATTTCACAGTAAGGTCAACACCGGTTGATTAGGGCCAGTCAGTAAGCATTTCACAGTAAGGTCAACACCGGTTGGTTAGGGCCAGTCAGTAAGCATTTCACAGTAAGGTTAACACCGGTTGGTTAGGGCCTGTCAGTAAGCATTTCACAGTAAGGTTAACACCGGTTGGTTAGGGCCTGTCAGTAAGCATTTCACAGTAAGGTCAACACCGGTTGGTTAGGGCCTATCAGTAAGCATTTCACAGTAAGGGCTACACCGGTTGGTTAGGGCCAGTCAGTAAGCATTTCACAGTAAGGTCAACACCGGTTGGTTAGGGCCAGTCAGTAAGCATTTCACAGTAAGGTCAACACCGGTTGGTTAGGGCCAGTCAGTAAGCATTTCACAGTAAGGTCAACACCGGTTGGTTAGGGCCAGTCAGTAAGCATTTCACAGTAAGGTCAACACCGGTTGGTTAGGGCCAGTCAGTAAGCATTTCACAGTAAGGTCAACACCGGTTGGTTAGGGCCTGTCAGTAAGCATTTCACAGTAAGGTCAACACCGGTTGGTTAGGGCCTATCAGTAAGCATTTCACAGTAAGGGCTACACCGGTTGGTTAGGGCCAGTCAGTAAGCATTTCACAGTAAGGTCAACACCGGTTGGTTAGGGCCAGTCAGTAAGCATTTCACAGTAAGGTCAACACCGGTTGGTTAGGGCCTGTCAGTAAGCATTTCACAGTAAGGTCAACACCGGTTGGTTAGGGCCAGTCAGTAAGCATTTCACAGTAAGGTCAACACCGGTTGATTAGGGCCAGTCAGTAAGCATTTCACAGTAAGGTCAACACCGGTTGGTTAGGGCCTGTCAGTAAGCATTTCACAGTAAGGTCAACACCGGTTGGTTAGGGCCTGTCAGTAAGCATTTCACAGTAAGGTCAACACCGGTTGGTTAGGGCCTGTCAGTAAGCATTTCACAGTAAGGTCAACACCGGTTGGTTAGGGCCTGTCAGTAAGCATTTCACAGTAAGGTCAACACCGGTTGGTTAGGGCCTGTCAGTAAGCATTTCACAGTAAGGTCAACACTGGTTGATTAGGGCCAGTCAGTAAGCATTTCACAGTAAGGTCAACACTGGTTGGTTAGGGCCTGTCAGTAAGCATTTCACAGTAAGGTCAACACCGGTTGGTTAGGGCCTGTCAGTAAGCATTTCACAGTAAGGTCAACACCGGTTGGTTAGGGCCAGTCAGTAAGCATTTCACAGTAAGGTCAACACCGGTTGGTTAGGGCCAGTCAGTAAGCATTTCACAGTAAGGTCAACACCGGTTGGTTAGGGCCTGTCAGTAAGCATTTCACAGTAAGGTCAACACCGGTTGGTTAGGGCCAGTCAGTAAGCATTTCACAGTAAGGTCAACACCGGTTGGTTAGGGCCAGTCAGTAAGCATTTCACAGTAAGGTCAACACCGGTTGGTTAGGGCCAGTCAGTAAGCATTTCACAGTAAGGTCAACACCGGTTGGTTAGGGCCTGTCAGTAAGCATTTCACAGTAAGGTCAACACCGGTTGGTTAGGGCCAGTCAGTAAGCATTTCACAGTAAGGTCAACACCGGTTGGTTAGGGCCAGTCAGTAAGCATTTCACAGTAAGGTCAACACCGGTTGGTTAGGGCCTGTCAGTAAGCATTTCACAGTAAGGTCAACACCGGTTGGTTAGGGCCAGTCAGTAAGCATTTCACAGTAAGGTCAACACCGGTTGGTTAGGGCCTGTCAGTAAGCATTTCACAGTAAGGTCAACACCGGTTGGTTAGGGCCTGTCAGTAAGCATTTCACAGTAAGGTCAACACCGGTTGGTTAGGGCCTGTCAGTAAGCATTTCACAGTAAGGTCAACACCGGTTGGTTAGGGCCTGTCAGTAAGCATTTCACAGTAAGGTCAACACCGGTTGGTTAGGGCCTGTCAGTAAGCATTTCACAGTAAGGTCAACACCGGTTGGTTAGGGCCTGTCAGTAAGCATTTCACAGTAAGGTCAACACCGGTTGGTTAGGGCCTGTCAGTAAGCATTTCACAGTAAGGTCAACACCGGTTGGTTAGGGCCTGTCAGTAAGCATTTCACAGTAAGGTCAACACTGGTTGGTTAGGGCCTGTCAGTAAGCATTTCACAGTAAGGTCAACACCGGTTGGTTAGGGCCTGTCAGTAAGCATTTCACAGTAAGGTCAACACCGGTTGGTTAGGGCCTGTCAGTAAGCATTTCACAGTAAGGTCAACACCGGTTGGTTAGGGCCAGTCAGTAAGCATTTCACAGTAAGGTCAACACCGGTTGGTTAGGGCCAGTCAGTAAGCATTTCACAGTAAGGTCAACACCGGTTGGTTAGGGCCTGTCAGTAAGCATTTCACAGTAAGGTCAACACCGGTTGGTTAGGGCCAGTCAGTAAGCATTTCACAGTAAGGTCAACACCGGTTGGTTAGGGCCTGTCAGTAAGCATTTCACAGTAAGGTCAACACCGGTTGGTTAGGGCCAGTCAGTAAGCATTTCACAGTAAGGTCAACACCGGTTGGTTAGGGCCTGTCAGTAAGCATTTCACAGTAAGGTCAACACCGGTTGGTTAGGGCCTGTCAGTAAGCATTTCACAGTAAGGTCAACACCGGTTGGTTAGGGCCTGTCAGTAAGCATTTCACAGTAAGGTCAACACCGGTTGGTTAGGGCCTGTCAGTAAGCATTTCACAGTAAGGTCAACACCGGTTGGTTAGGGCCTGTCAGTAAGCATTTCACAGTAAGGTCAACACCGGTTGGTTAGGGCCTGTCAGTAAGCATTTCACAGTAAGGTCAACACCGGTTGGTTAGGGCCAGTCAGTAAGCATTTCACAGTAAGGTCAACACCGGTTGGTTAGGGCCAGTCAGTAAGCATTTCACAGTAAGGTCAACACCGGTTGGTTAGGGCCAGTCAGTAAGCATTTCACAGTAAGGTCAACACCGGTTGGTTAGGGCCAGTCAGTAAGCATTTCACAGTAAGGTCAACACCGGTTGGTTAGGGCCAGTCAGTAAGCATTTCACAGTAAGGTCAACACCGGTTGGTTAGGGCCTGTCAGTAAGCATTTCACAGTAAGGTCAACACCGGTTGGTTAGGGCCTGTCAGTAAGCATTTCACAGTAAGGTCAACACCAGGTTGGTTAGGGCCTGTCAGTAAGCATTTCACAGTAAGGTCAACACCGGTTGGTTAGGGCCTGTCAGTAAGCATTTCACAGTAAGGTCAACACCGGTTGGTTAGGGCCTGTCAGTAAGCATTTCACAGTAAGGTCAACACCGGTTGGTTAGGGCCTGTCAGTAAGCATTTCACAGTAAGGTCAACACCGGTTGGTTAGGGCCTGTCAGTAAGCATTTCACAGTAAGGTCAACACCGGTTGGTTAGGGCCAGTCAGTAAGCATTTCACAGTAAGGTCAACACCGGTTGGTTAGGGCCTGTCAGTAAGCATTTCACAGTAAGGTCAACACCGGTTGGTTAGGGCCTGTCAGTAAGCATTTCACAGTAAGGTCAACACCGGTTGGTTAGGGCCTGTCAGTAAGCATTTCACAGTAAGGTCAACACCGGTTGGTTAGGGCCTGTCAGTAAGCATTTCACAGTAAGGTCAACACCGGTTGGTTAGGGCCTGTCAGTAAGCATTTCACAGTAAGGTCAACACCGGTTGGTTAGGGCCTGTCAGTAAGCATTTCACAGTAAGGTCAACACCGGTTGGTTAGGGCCTGTCAGTAAGCATTTCACAGTAAGGTCAACACCGGTTGGTTAGGGCCTGTCAGTAAGCATTTCACAGTAAGGTCAACACCGGTTGGTTAGGGCCTGTCAGTAAGCATTTCACAGTAAGGTCAACACCGGTTGGTTAGGGCCTGTCAGTAAGCATTTCACAGTAAGGTCAACACCGGTTGGTTAGGGCCTGTCAGTAAGCATTTCACAGTAAGGTCAACACCGGTTGGTTAGGGCCTGTCAGTAAGCATTTCACAGTAAGGTCAACACCGGTTGGTTAGGGCCTGTCAGTAAGCATTTCACAGTAAGGTCAACACCGGTTGGTTAGGGCCAGTCAGTAAGCATTTCACAGTAAGGTCAACACCGGTTGGTTAGGGCCTGTCAGTAAGCATTTCACAGTAAGGTCAACACCGGTTGGTTAGGGCCTGTCAGTAAGCATTTCACAGTAAGGTCAACACCGGTTGTTAGGGCCTGTCAGTAAGCATTTCACAGTAAGGTCAACACCGGTTGGTTAGGGCCAGTCAGTAAGCATTTCACAGTAAGGTCAACACCGGTTGGTTAGGGCCAGTCAGTAACAGTAAGGTCAACACCGGTTGGTTAGGGCCAGTCAGTAAGCATTTCACAGTAAGGTCAACACCGGTTGGTTAGGGCCAGTCAGTAAGCATTTCACAGTAAGGTCAACACCGGTTGGTTAGGGCCTGTCAGTAAGCATTTCACAGTAAGGTCAACACCGGTTGGTTAGGGCCAGTCAGTAAGCATTTCACAGTAAGGTCAACACCGGTTGGTTAGGGCCAGTCAGTAAGCATTTCACAGTAAGGTCAACACCGGTTGGTTAGGGCCTGTCAGTAAGCATTTCACAGTAAGGTCAACACCGGTTGGTTAGGGCCTGTCAGTAAGCATTTCACAGTAAGGTCAACACTGGTTGGTTAGGGCCTGTCAGTAAGCATTTCACAGTAAGGTCAACACCGGTTGGTTAGGGCCTGTCAGTAAGCATTTCACAGTAAGGTCAACACTGGTTGGTTAGGGCCTGTCAGTAAGCATTTCACAGTAAGGTCAACACTGGTTGGTTAGGGCCTGTCAGTAAGCATTTCACAGTAAGGTCAACACCGGTTGGTTAGGGCCTGTCAGTAAGCATTTCACAGTAAGGTCAACACCGGTTGGTTAGGGCCTGTCAGTAAGCATTTCACAGTAAGGTCTACACCGGTTGGTTAGGGCCTGTCAGTAAGCATTTCACAGTAAGGTCAACACCGGTTGGTTAGGGCCAGTCAGTAAGCATTTCACAGTAAGGTCAACACCGGTTGGTTAGGGCCAGTCAGTAAGCATTTCACAGTAAGGTCAACACCGGTTGGTTAGGGCCAGTCAGTAAGCATTTCACAGTAAGGTCAACACCGGTTGGTTAGGGCCAGTCAGTAAGCATTTCACAGTAAGGTCAACACCGGTTGTATTCGGCTCACGTGACAAATAAACGTTGTGTTTATGATATGTAATGTATTGATATAACGGGTTACATTTTAAGGATAATATATTCAATTAGGCACTGACTGTGTGAAGGCTGCAGAATGGATAAGAACTGAATGCAACAACCATGTCCCTGTCAACTCAAATCTCCACTTCCTGCTTGAATTCCAATTCAATTCTCCACTTCCTGCTTGAATTCCAACTCAAATCTCCACTTCCTGCTTGAATTCCAATTCAATTCTCCACTTCCTGCTGCAATTCCAATTCAATTCTCCACTTCCTGCTAGAATTCCAATTCAAATCTCCACTTCCTGCTAGAATTCCAATTCAAATCTCCACTTCCTGCTTGAATTCCAGAATTGTGCCTAGGGGAAGTGTACATACCCGTGCACAGTCTTCACGCGTTGCCGTCTTCCATTTCTAAAGAGGCATTACATTTGGATGATTTCACCACTGATCGACACAACCTACGCCACATTTAAAAGTTAAATAAATATATAAATATGAATTACAAATAAAAACAAAGAAATATTGACTGCCAAAGGTCTTCGCCCCCCCTTGCTATGACACAAGTTAGATCAGGAGCTCCACATGGACACACTCAGACTCCTACCCCCACATCCCCCCCTGTACCCCCCAAACATCACACACACTTGTCCCCCCCCCTGTACACCCCCCTGTACCCCAAACCAACAATCATCAACATCACACACACTTGCCCCCCCAGTAGTAAAGGATATAACAGTGTCCAGGGCGGATGCCCCCCCAGTAGTAAAGGATATAAGAGTGTCCAGGGCGGATTCCCCCCCAGTAGTAAAGGATATAAGAGCGTCCAGGGCGGATGCCCCCCCCCAGTAGTAAAGGATATAAGAGTGTCCAGGGCGGATGCCCTCCGTTGATGTACAGTACGTATGTGAACCCATCTTTCAGCACCCCTCGTATGGAGTAGTAGTAAGGTAGGTAGTGATGCTGCGTGAAGTCTCTGTTGGGATTCATGTCTTTTATATCATCATTTTAACACATATACAACCAGTAGCTACAGTGGGGCAAAAAAGTATTTAGTCAGCCACCAATTGTGCAAGTTCTCCCACTTAAAAAGATGAGAGAGGCCTGTAATTGTCATCATAGGTACACTTCAACTATGACATACAAAATGAGAAAAAAATCCAGAAAATCACATTGTAGGATTTTTAATGAATTTATTTGCAAATTATGGTGGAAAATAAGTGTTTGTTCAATAACAAAAGTTTCTCAATACTTTGTTATATACCCTTTGTTGGCAATGACAGAGGTCAAATGTTTTCTGTAAGTCTTCACAAGGTTTTCACACACTGTTGCTGGTATTTTTTGCCCATTCCTCCATGCAGATCTCCTCTAGAGCAGTGATGTTTGGGGGCTGTTGCTGGGCAACACGGACTTTCAACTCCCTCCAAATATTTTCTATGGGGTTGAGATCTGGAGACTGGCTAGGCCACTCCAGGACCTTGAAAAGCTTCTTACGAAGCCACTCCTTCGTTGCCCGGGCAGTGTGTTTGGGATTATTGTCATGCTGAAAGACCCAGCCACGTTTCATCTTCAATGTCCTTGCTGATGGAAAGAGGTTTTCACTCAAAATCTCACGATACATGGCCCCATTCATTCTTTCCTTTACACGGATCAGTCGTCCTGGTCCCTTTGCAGAAAAACAGCCCCAAAGCATGATGTTTCCACCCCCATGCTTGGTGTTCTTTGGATGCAACTCAGCATTCTTTGTCCTCCAAACACGACGAGTTGAGTTTTTACCAAAAAGTTATATTTTGGTTTCATCTGACCATATGACATTCTCCCAATCTTCTTCTGGATCATCCAAATGCTCTCTAGCAAAATTCAGACGGGCCTGGACATGTACTGGCTTAAGCAGGGGGACACGTCTGGCACTGCAGGATTTGAGTCCCTGGGGCGTAGTGTGTTACTGATGGTAGGCTTTGTTACTTTGGTCCCAGCTCTCTGCAGGTCATTCACTAGGTCCCCCCCGTGTGGTTCTGGGATTTTTGCTGATCATTTTGACCCCAAGGGGTGAGGTCTTGCGTGGAGCCCCAGATCGAGGGAGATTATCAGTGGTCTTATATGTCTTCCATTTCCTAAAAATTGCTCCCACAGTTGATTTCTTCAAACCAAGCTGCTTACCTATTGCAGATTCAGTCTTCCCAGCCTGGTGCAGGTCTAGAATTTGTTTCTGGTGTCCTTTGACAACTCTTTGGTCTTGGCCATAGTGGAGTTTGGAGTGTGACTGTGAGGTTGTGGACAGGTGTCTTTTATACTGATAACAAGTTCAAACAAGTGCCATTAATACAGGTAACGAGTGGAGGACAGAGGAGCCTCTTAAAGAAGAAGTTACAGGTCTATGAGAGCCAGAAATCTTGCTTGTTTGTAGGTGACCAAATACTTATTTTCCACCATAATTTGCAAATAAATTCATTAAAAATCCTACAATGTGATTTTCTGTAAAAAAAATCTCATTTTGTCTGTCATAGTTGAAGTGTACCTATGATGAAAATTACAGGCTTCTCTCATCTTTTTAAGTGGGAGAACATGCACAATTGGTGGCTGACTAAATACTTTTTTGCCCCACTGTATATCTAAAAACACATATACACCCAGTAGCTATATCTAAAAATACACATTCACCCAGTAGCTATATCTAAAAACACATATTCACCCAGTAGCTATATCTAGGGTCTTCAAATGGACAATGACCCCAAGCATACTTCCAAAGTTGTGGAAAAATGGCTTAAGGACAACAAAGTCAAGGTATTGGAGTGGCCATCACAAAGCCCTGACCTCAAACCTATAGAACATTTGTGGGCAGAACTGAAAAAGCGTGTGCGAGCAAGGAGGCCTACAAACCTGACTCAGTTACACCAGCTCTGTCAGGAGCAATGGGCCAAAATTCACCCAACTTATTGTGGGAAGCTTGTGGAAGGCTACCCGAAACATTTGACCCAAGTTAAACAATTTAAAGGCAATGCTACCAAGTACTAATTGAGTGTATGTAAACTTCTGACCCACTGGGAATGTGATGAAAGAAATAAAAGCTAAAGAAATAATAATTCTCTCTACTATTATTCTGACATTTCAAATTCTTAAAATAAAGTAATGATCCTAACTGACCTAAAACAGGGAATTTTTACTAGGATTAAATGTCAGGAATTTAAATGTATTTGGCTAAGGTGTATGTAAACTTCTGACTTCAACTGGTTGTGAACTTCTGACCCACTGGAATTGTAATAGAGTGAATTATAAGTGAAATAATCTGTCTGTAAACTCTTGTTGGAAACATTACTTGTGTCATGCACAAAGTAGATGTCCTAACCAACTTGCCTAAACTATAGTTTGTTAACAAGACATTTGTGGAGTAGTTGAAAAACTAGTTTTAATGACTCCAACCTAAGTGTATGTAAACTTCTGACTTCAACTGTACCTACCTACATGTTGTGGTAGAAGTGTATAGCAGGTCTCCACCTACCTGTTGTGGTAGAAGTGTATAGCAGGTCTCTACCTACCTGTTGTGGTAGAAGTGTATAGCAGGTCTCTACCTACCTGTTGTGGTAGAAGTGTATAGCAGGTCTCTACCTACCTGTTGTGGTAGAAGTGTATAGCAGGTCTCTACCTACCTGTTGTGGTAGAAGTGTATAGCCGTGGTGTTGGTTGTCAGCACGTGGAGGTAGAAGTGTATAGCAGGTCTCTACCTACCTGTTGTGGTAGACGTGTATAGCCGTGGTGTTGGTTTGTAGGCCTCCTTGCTCTACATACTTCCGGGTTGGAGCGAGCGGTCGCATCCGCACTTCGGTCCGCAGGTAGTATAACTTTTCATTACATTTCATTACATTTCATTATAGTACAACGGTTTGATTTGTCTAATCTTAGCAATTTCTTCTTAGCTAGCTACATAGCCGTCATTGTATCAAAGATAATTGCGTAATTATCGTATTTCGTCGTCCTAACGTAGTCTACACTGCTATCTGCCTAGCAGCTAGCCAGCTAGCAAACGTCCATCGTCTACCGAATAGCAGCACTGTAGAAACTACTACACTCAACTGAACGACTTGATTAGTGTAGTGTTAGCTAGCTACATAGTTGTCTTTGCTGTCTTCGTATCCAAGATAATTGTGTAGTTTAGAGTGTGTAGTTTTAGAGTGATTATCTTAATTTACCGAGGTTAGCTAGCCAGCTATTTGTCGTCCTTAACGTAGGAGACACTGCTAGCTAGCCAACAGCTAGCCAACGTCTACCGAATAGAACTTCCGCACTCAACAACCCGGTCGCATTCCGCTTCGCTCCACAGGTAGTATCACATTTTCATTTCATTTCATTACAGTACAACGGTTTGATTTGTTTGATCGTAGCTAGCTACATAGCCGTCTTTGTATCAAAGATAATTGTGTAGTCTAGAGCGATTTTCTAGGTTAGCCAGCCAGCTATTGTCGTTCTTTTAACGCAACGTAACGTAATCAACACTGCTAGCTAGCCAGCTAGCCCCCGAATAGCAGCACTGTAGAAACTATTACACTCAACGGAACGACTTGATTAGTGTAGTGTCAACAACGCAGCCACTGCCAGCTAGCCTACAAAGTCAACAACGCAGCCACTGCCAGCTAGCCTACTTCAGCAGTACTGTATCATTTTAATCATTTTAGTCAATAAGATTCTTGCTACGTAAGCTTAACTTTCTGAACATTCGAGACGTGTAGCCCACTTGTCATTCCAATCTCCTTTGCATTAGCGTAGCCTCTTCTGTAGCCTGTCAACTATGTGTCTGTCTATCCCTGTTCTCTCCTCTCTGCACAGACCATACAAACGCTCCACACCGCGTGGCCGCGGCCACCCTAATCTGGTGGTCCAAGCGCGCACGACCCACGTGGAGTTCCAGGTCTCCGGTAGCCTCTGGAACTGCCGATCTGCGGCCAACAAGGCAGAGTTCATCTCAGTCTATGCCTCCCTCCAGTCCCTCGACTTCTTGGCACTGACGGAAACATGGATCACCACAGATAACACTGCTACTCCTACTGCTCTCTCTTCGTCCGCCCACGTGTTCTCGCACACCCCGAGAGCTTCTGGTCAGCGGGGTGGTGGCACCGGGATCCTCATCTCTCCCAAGTGGTCATTCTCTCTTTCTCCCCTTACCCATCTGTCTATCGCCTCCTTTGAATTCCATGCTGTCACAGTTACCAGCCCTTTCAAGCTTAACATCCTTATCATTTATCGCCCTCCAGGTTCCTTCGGAGAGTTCATCAATGAGCTTGATGCCTTGATAAGCTCCTTTCCTGAGGACGGCTCACCTCTCACAGTTCTGGGCGACTTTAACCTCCCCACGTCTACCTTTGACTCATTCCTCTCTGCCTCCTTCTTTCCACTCCTCTCCTCTTTTGACCTCACCCTCTCACCTTCCCCCCCTACTCACAAGGCAGGCAATACGCTCGACCTCATCTTTACCTGATGCTGTTCTTCCACTAACCTCATTGCAACTCCCCTCCAAGTCTCCGACCACTACCTTGTATCCTTTTCCCTCTCGCTCTCATCCAACACTTCCCACACTGCCCCTACTCGGATGGTATCGCGCCGTCCCAACCTTCGCTCTCTCTCCCCCGCTACTCTCTCCTCTTCCATCCTATCATCTCTTCCCTCTGCTCAAACCTTCTCCAACCTATCTCCTGATTCTGCCTCCTCAACCCTCCTCTCCTCCCTTTCTGCATCCTTTGACTCTCTCTGTCCCCTATACTCCAGGCCGGCTCGGTCCTCCCCTCCCGCTCCGTGGCTCGACGACTCATTGCGAGCTCACAGAACAGGGCTCCGGGCAGCCGAGCGGAAATGGAGGAAAACTCGCCTCCCTGCGGACCTGGCATCCTTTCACTCCCTCCTCTCTACATTTTCCTCTTCTGTCTCTGCTGCTAAAGCCACTTTCTACCACTCTAAATTCCAAGCATCTGCCTCTAACCCTAGGAAGCTCTTTGCCACCTTCTCCTCCCTCCTGAATCCTCCTCCTCCTCTCCCCCCCTCCTCCCTCTCTGCAGATGACTTCGTCAACCATTTTGAAAAGAAGGTCGACGACATCCAATCCTCGTTTGCTAAGTCAAACAACACCGCTGGTTCTGCTCACACTGCCCTACCCTGTGCTCTGACCTCTTTCTCCCCTCTCTCTCCAGATGAAATCTCGCGTCTTGTGACGGCCGGCCGCCCAACAACCTGCCCGCTTGACCCTATCCCCTCCTCTCTTCTCCAGACCATTTCCGGAGACCTTCTCCCTTACCTCACCTCGCTCATCAACTCATCCCTGACCGCTGGCTACGTCCCTTCCGTCTTCAAGAGAGCGAGAGTTGCACCCCTTCTGAAAAAACCTACACTCGATCCCTCCGATGTCAACAACTACAGACCAGTATCCCTTTCATTCTTTTCTCTCCAAAACTCTTGAACGTGCCGTCCTTGGCCAGCTCTCCCGCTATCTCTCTCAGAATGACCTTCTTGATCCAAATCAGTCAGGTTTCAAGACTAGTCATTCAACTGAGACTGCTCTTCTCTGTATCACGGAGGCGCTCCGCACTGCTAAAGCTAACTCTCTCTCCTCTGCTCTCATCCTTCTAGACCTATCGGCTGCCTTCGATACTGTGAACCATCAGATCCTCCTCTCCACCCTCTCCGAGTTGGGCATCTCCGGCGCGGCCCACGCTTGGATTGCGTCCTACCTGACAGGTCGCTCCTACCAGGTGGCGTGGCGAGAATCTGTCTCCTCACCACGTGCTCTCACCACTGGTGTCCCCCAGGGCTCTGTTCTAGGCCCTCTCCTATTCTCGCTATACACCAAGTCACTTGGCTCTGTCATAACCTCACATGGTCTCTCCTATCATTGCTATGCAGACGACACACAATTAATCTTCTCCTTTCCCCTTCTGATGACCAGGTGGCGAATCGCATCTCTGCATGTCTGGCAGACATATCAGTGTGGATGACGGATCACCACCTCAAGCTGAACCTCGGCAAGACGGAGCTGCTCTTCCTCCCGGGAAGGACTGCCCGTTCCATGATCTCGCCATCACGGTTGACAACTCCATTGTGTCCTCCTCCCAGAGCGCTAAGAACCTTGGCGTGATCCTGGACAACACCCTGTCGTTCTCAAATAACATCAAGGCGGTGGCCCGTTCCTGTAGGTTCATGCTCTACAACATCCGCAGAGTACGACCCTGCCTCACACAGGAAGCGGCGCAGGTCCTAATCCAGGCACTTGTCATCTCCCGTCTGGATTACTGCAACTCGCTGTTGGCTGGGCTCCCTGCCTGTGCCATTAAACCCCTACAACTCATCCAGAACGCCGCAGCCCGTCTGGTGTTCAACCTTCCCAAGTTCTCTCACGTCACCCCGCTCCTCCGCTCTCTCCACTGGCTTCCAGTTGAAGCTCGCATCCGCTACAAGACCATGGTGCTTGCCTACGGAGCTGTGAGGGAACGGCACCTCAGTACCTCCAGGCTCTGATCAGGCCCTACACCCAAACAAGGGCACTGCGTTCATCCACCTCTGGCCTGCTCGCCTCCCTACCACTGAGGAAGTACAGTTCCCGCTCAGCCCAGTCAAAACTGTTCGCTGCTCTGGCCTCCCAATGGTGGAACAAACTCCCTCACGACGCCAGGACAGCGGAGTCAATCACCACCTTCCGGAGACACCTGAAACCCCACCTCTTTAAGGAATACCTAGGATAGGATAAAGTAATCCTTCTCACCCCCCCCCTTTAAAAGATTTAGATGCACTATTGTAAAGTGGCTGTTCCACTGGATGTCCTAAGGTGAATGCACCAATTTGTAAGTCGCTCTGGATAAGAGCGTCTGCTAAATGACTTAAATGTAAATGTTAAATGTTGTCAGCACGTGGAGGTAGAAGTGTATAGCAGGTCTCTACCTACCTGTTGTGGTAGAAGTCGCTCTGGATAAGAGCGTCTGCTAAATGACTTAAATGTAATGTAAATGTAAGTGTATAGCAGGTCTCTACCTACCTGTTGTGGTAGAAGTGTATAGCAGGTCTCCACCTACCTGTTGTGGTAGAAGTGTATAGCAGGTCTCTACCTACCTGTTGTGGTAGAAGTGTATAGCCGTGGTGTTGGTTGTCAGCACGTGGAGGTAGAAGTGTATAGCAGGTCTCCACCTACCTGTTGTGGTAGAAGTGTATAGCCGTGGTGTTGGTTGTCAGCACGTGGAGGTAGAAGTGTATAACAGGTCTCCACCTACCTGTTGTGGTAGAAGTGTATAGCCGTGGTGTTGGTTGTCAGCACGTGGAGGTAGATGGCCTTGCAGTGGTCCTGGGCCGTGGTGGAGATGTGTTCCTTCAGACTGTCCAGCAGCAAGGAGCCTGGGAGGGGGAGAAGAGGAGAGTAGCAGGACAGTGAGTGACTGAGTGACTGTGAGTGACTGAGTGTGTGACTGTGAGTGACTGAGTGTGTGACTGAGTGAGTGACTGAGTGAGTGTGTGACTGAGTGAGTGAGTGAGTGAGTGAGTGAGTGAGTGAGTGAGTGAGTGAGTGAGTGAGTGAGTGAGTGAGTGAGTGAGTGAGTGACTGTGAGTGTACCTAGGGTTGTGGCAGTCACAAAAATTGTCAGCCGATAATTGTCATGCAAATAACAGCCTACAAGCCAAGTCAAATAACTGTGGGTCTCACGGTGAGCGACAGGTTAAATAACTGTGGGTCTCACGGTGAGTGACAGGTTAAATAACTGTGGGTCTCACGGTGAGCGACAGGTTAAATAACTGTGGGTCTCACGGTGAGTGACATGTTAAATAACTGTGGGTCTCACGGTGAGTGACAGGTTAATTAACATCAACACATTTAGCATCTCCTGGCTCCCACACACCGCCTACAAGCCATTTTAAAAAGTCAAATAAATCCATGTAATATAGCCTACACCTTCACAATAAATGAACTATTTATTTTAGACAGGTCTAAAGGAGCATGATATGAAGAAAATGTAGTCTATTTCAGAAGAACAGAATAGCCTACTCTGAGATGTCGTTATTATTAGGCCCTGATCTGGCTCTGCCATATGGCTGTGAGCGACACTAGTTCACTTATCAGACAAGACATGCTTAGAATTCCCTGGCAATATTTTATATTATTTTCAAATAGGAAGAACACAATTGAACAAAGCTGAATAAAATATAAATATTTTCTCCAAACGATTTGAAGGAAGTGCGCACATTCGGCTATTCTGTGTTGAGCAGTTAAAGAAACAGGGATTCTGATTTGCTTCATTTAGAGTTATTAATGTAACTTTAGTTGTTCTACTAACGTTGGGCTATATGTTTTGATGTTTAATACATTGTAAGGCTGCATGATGAGACTAATGATGATTTGAAAAATGTTTGCTTAAAAGGCATTGAGCTCTGCTAAGTGTTTTTTGCGCAGGCTGTACACACTCCAATAGTCTCTCATTCACAATTTGACAAGCACTTGATAATGCCTCGTATTTCACGGCTGCATCCCCTTTTGCGGCCATAACGCACCCTAAGAAAATATATCTGTGCCTTTTGGGGCCCGGAGTGCTGCGTTGTGACCTTCTCCCGGAGTGTGCTGAGCAATCCGAAGCGTCTCTCACTCATATGGCTCTCCGTCACGAGATCAAGGTCTTTCTCACAGGCTATAAGTGAAGACAGACACATCGGGGATGTACCTGCGAGCATCCTTATCCAATTCCGAGGTGCATATTGAAGATATTGGAAGAACTCTACACATTCACTTTATCAGTCAACTAGATGAGTAGGCCTAACAAACAGCAAAAGCACTAGCCTATAGAAAGATGATGGGATCCTCCTCTTTTTATTAGAGGCCATCACTCAGTTCTTTTCTCCCGTAATTGCATAGCCTATAGAAATGATACGCAACATGGGCTCTTGGGCACTCATGAAGTGTTGGATTAGATTTTTCTAATACATTTGCATTGATGTCAGAGTGATTAGAGGGATAATAGACAATAGAGTGCTAAAGTACCAGGCAGTTAGCAAGTTTGGTAGGCTACGAATTATTTAACTTTTTTTTTAACTAGGCAGGTCAGTTAAGAACAAATTCTTATTTTCAATGACGGCCTAGGAACAGTGGGTTAACTGCCTGTTCAGGGGCAGAACGACAGATTTGTACCTTGTCAGCTCGGGGATTTGAACTTGCAACCTTCCGGTTACTAGTCCAACGCTCTAACCACTAGACCTTCATGACTCGTGACTCGCCAGTGTGGCAGTAAAACAGTCACTGCAACAGCTTTGTACCTTGTCAGCTCGGGGATTTGAACTTGCAACCTTCCGGTTACAAGTCCAACGCTCTAACCACTAGACCTTCATGACTCGTGACTCGCCAGTGTGGCAGTGTACCTACCTATTCCATGTTTCCTGAACTCCTTCACCACCCCCAGACTCAGGATGTAAGCCACCTGGGTGTCCACGGGAAATCTAGAAGCTAGGATGTCTCCATCCTGCAGAGAGGAGAGGTTATACACAGCTATTAATACTTATAAACACTGGACTAACACCAGGAAATCTAGAGGCTAGGATGTCTCCATCCTGCAGAGAGGAGAGGTTATACACAGCTATTAATACTTATAAACACTGACTAACACCAGGAAATCTAGAGGCTAGGATGTAGGGACATTGTTTTGCGAACAGTAATGAACAGTTTCAACATTTCTACATGCCATGTTGCATTATTCAAGTATGTTAACTTCTGTGCAGCGTGAGTGGAGAGCTAACATGATGCTGCCCAGACTCCCAGTACAGGCTAAGTGGAGAGCTAACATGATGCTGCCCAGACTCCCAGTCCAGGCTAAGTGGAGAGCTAACATGATGCTGCCCAGACTCCCAGACTGGAGAGCCCAGTACAGGCAGGCTAAGTGGAGAGCTAACATGATCTCAGCCAGGCTATAATGGAGACTCCCAGTACAGGCTAAGTGGAGAGCTAACATGATGCTGCCCAGACTCCCAGTACAGGCTAAGTGGAGAGCTAACATGAACATGATTACAGTCCAGACTCCCAGATACAGGCTAAGGTGGAGAGCTAACATGATACAGTCCAGACTAAGTGGAGAGCTAACATGATACAGTACAGGATAAGTGGAGAGCTAACATGATACAGTCCAGACTCCCAGTACAGGCTAAGTGGAGAGCTAACATGATACAGTACAGGCTAAGTGGGGAGCTAACATGATACAGTCCAGACTCCCAGTGGAGGCTAAGTGGGGAGCTAACATGATACAGTCCAGACTCCCAGTACAGGCTAAGTGGAGAGCTAACATGATACAGTCCAGACTCCCAGTACAGGCTAAGTGGGGAGCTAACATGATACAGTCCAGACTCCCAGTACAGGCCAAGTGGAGAGCTAACATGATACAGTCCAGGCTAAGTGGGGAGCTAACATGATACAGTCCAGACTCCCAGTACAGGCTAAGTGGAGAGCTAACATGATACAGTCCAGGCTAAGTGGGGAGCTAACATGATACAGTCCAGGCTAAGTGGGGAGCTAACATGATACAGTCCAGGCTAAGTGGAGAGCTAACATGATGCAGTCCAGACTAAGTGGGGAGCTAACATGATACAGTCCAGACTCCCAGTACAGGCTAAGTGGAGAGCTAACATGATACAGTCCAGACTCCCAGTACAGGCTAAGTGGAGAGCTAACATGATACAGTCCAGACTCCCAGTACAGGCTAAGTGGAGAGCTAACATGATACAGTCAAGACTCCCAGTACAGGCTAAGTGGAGAGCTAACAGGCTACAGGCTGGGAGCTAACATGATACAGTCCAGACTCCCAGTACAGGCTAAGTGGAGAGCTAACATGATACAGTCAAGACTCCCAGTACAGGCTAAGTGGGGAGCTAACATGATACAGTCCAGACTCCCAGTACAGGCTAAGTGGAGAGCTAACATGATACAGTCAAGACTCCCAGTACAGGCTAAGTGGAGAGCTAACATGATACAGTCCAGACTCCCAGTACAGGCTAAGTGGAGAGCTAACATGATACAGTCAAGACTCCCAGTACAGGCTAAGTGGGGAGCTAACATGATACAGTCCAGACTCCCAGTACAGGCTAAGTGGAGAGCTAACATGATACAGTCAAGACTCCCAGTACAGGCTAAGTGGAGAGCTAACATGATACAGTCCAGACTCCCAGTACAGGCTAAGTGGAGAGCTAACATGATACAGTCAGACTCCCAGTACAGGC
The DNA here is from genome assembly GCF_034236695.1 of Oncorhynchus nerka. Lineage (NCBI taxonomy): Eukaryota > Metazoa > Chordata > Actinopteri > Salmoniformes > Salmonidae > Oncorhynchus > Oncorhynchus nerka. Next base: position 104,226 of record NW_027040104.1, read on the forward strand.
TAAGTGGAGAGCTAACATGATACAGTCAAGACTCCCAGTACAGGCAGTGGAGAGCTAACATGATACAGTCAAGACTCCCAGTACAGGCTAAGTGGAGAGCTAACATGATACAGTCAAGACTCCCAGTACAGGCTAAGTGGAGAGCTAACATGATACAGTCAAGACTCCCAGTACAGGCTAAGTGGGGAGCAGACATGATACAGTCCAGACTCCCAGTACAGGCTAAGTGGAGAGCTAACATGATACAGTCAAGACTGGAGAGCCCAGTACAGGCTAAGTGGGGAGCAACATGATACAGTCCAGACTCCCAGTACAGGCTAAGTGGAGAGCTAACATGATACAGTCAAGACTCCCAGTACAGGCTAAGTGGAGAGCTAACATGATACAGTCAAGACTCCCAGTACAGGCTAAGTGGAGAGCTAACATGATACAGTCAAGACTCCCAGTACAGGCTAACATGATACAGTCCAGACTCCCAGTACAGGCTAAGTGGAGAGCTAACATGATACAGTCCAGACTCCCAGTACAGGCTAAGTGGAGAGCTAACATGATACAGTCAAGACTCCCAGTACAGGCTAAGTGGAGAGCTAACATGATACAGTCAAGACTCCCAGTACAGGCTAAGTGGAGAGCTAACATGATACAGTCAGACTCCCAGTACAGGCTAGTGGAGAGCTGGAGAGCAACATGATACAGTCAAGACTCCCAGTACAGGCTAAGTGGAGAGCTAACATGATACTATGGAGAGATACAGTCAGACTCCCAGTACAGGCTAAGTGGAGAGCTAACATGATACAGTCAAGACTAAGTACAGGCTAAGTGGAGAGCTAACATGATACAGTCAAGACTCCCAGTACAGGCTAAGTGGAGAGCTAACATGATACAGTCCAGACTCCCAGTACAGGCTAAGTGGGAGCTAACATGATACAGTCAAGACTCCCAGTACAGGCTAAGTGGAGAGCTAACATGATACAGTCCAGACTCCCAGTACAGGCTAAGTGGGAGCTAACATGATACAGTCCAGACTCCCAGTACAGGCAAGACTCAAGACTCCCAGTACAGGCTAAGTGGAGAGCTAACATGATACAGTCAAGACTCCCAGTACAGGCTAAGTGGAGAGCTAACATGATACAGTCCAGACTCCCAGTACAGGCTAAGTGGAGAGCTAACATGATACAGTCAAGACTCCCAGTACAGGCTAAGTGGAGAGCTAACATGATACAGTCAAGACTCCCAGTACAGGCTAAGTGGAGAGCTAACATGATACATGATACACAGTACCAAGACTCCCAGTACAGGCTAAGTGGAGAGCTAACATGATACAGTCCAGACTCCCAGTACAGGCTAAGTGGAGAGCTA
>NW_027040104.1:106084-115613 GCF_034236695.1 Oncorhynchus nerka
ACTGCCAGCTAGCCTACAAAGTCAACAACGCAGCCACTGCCAGCTAGCCTACTTCAGCAGTACTGTATCATTTTAGTCAATAAGATTCTTGCTACGTAAGCTTAACTTTCTGAACATTCGAGACGTGTAGCCCACTTGTCATTCCAATCTCCTTTGCATTAGCGTAGCCTCTTCTGTAGCCTGTCAACTATGTGTCTGTCTATCCCTGTTCTCTCCTCTCTGCACAGACCATACAAACGCTCCACACCGCGTGGCCGCGGCCACCCTAATCTGGTGGTCCCAGCGCGCACGACCCACGTGGAGTTCCAGGTCTCCGGTAGCCTCTGGAACTGCCGATCTGCGGCCAACAAGGCAGAGTTCATCTCAGCCTATGCCTCCCTCCAGTCCCTCGACTTCTTGGCACTGACGGAAACATGGATCACCACAGACAACACTGCTACTCCTACTGCTCTCTCTTCGTCCGCCCACGTGTTCTCGCACACCCCGAGAGCTTCTGGTCAGCGGGGTGGTGGCACCGGGATCCTCATCTCTCCCAAGTGGTCATTCTCTCTTTCTCCCCTTACCCATCTGTCTATCGCCTCCTTTGAATTCCATGCTGTCACAGTTACCAGCCCTTTCAAGCTTAACATCCTTATCATTTATCGCCCTCCAGGTTCCCTCGGAGAGTTCATCAATGAGCTTGATGCCTTGATAAGCTCCTTTCCTGAGGACGGCTCACCTCTCACAGTTCTGGGCGACTTTAACCTCCCCACGTCTACCTTTGACTCATTCCTCTCTGCCTCCTTCTTTCCACTCCTCTCCTCTTTTGACCTCACCCTCTCACCTTCCCCCCTACTCACAAGGCAGGCAATACGCTCGACCTCATCTTTACTAGATGCTGTTCTTCCACTAACCTCATTGCAACTCCCTCCAAGTCTCCGACCACTACCTTGTATCCTTTTCCCTCTCGCTCTCATCCAACACTTCCCACACTGCCCCTACTCGGATGGTATCGCGCCGTCCCAACCTTCGCTCTCTCTCCCCGCTACTCTCTCCTCTTCCATCCTATCATCTCTTCCCTCTGCTCAAACCTTCTCAACCTATCTCCTGATTCTGCCTCCTCAACCCTCCTCTCCTCCCTTTCTGCATCCTTTGACTCTCTATGTCCCCTATCCTCCAGGCCGGCTCGGTCCTCCCCTCCCGCTCCGTGGCTCGACGACTCATTGCGAGCTCACAGAACAGGGCTCCGGGCAGCCGAGCGGAAATGGAGGAAAACTCCGCCTCCCTGCGGACCTGGCATCCTTTCACTCCCTCCTCTCTACATTTTCCTCTTCTGTCTCTGCTGCTAAAGCCACTTTCTACCACTCTAAATTCCAAGCATCTGCCTCTAACCCTAGGAAGCTCTTTGCCACCTTCTCCTCCCTCCTGAATCCTCCTCCTCCCTCCCCCTCCTCCCTCTCTGCAGATGACTTCGTCAACCATTTTGAAAAGAAGGTCGACGACATCCGATCCTCGTTTGCTAAGTCAAACGACACCGCTGGTTCTGCTCACACTGCCCTACCCTGTGCTCTGACCTCTTTCTCCCCTCTCTCTCCAGATGAAATCTCGCGTCTTGTGACGGCCGGCCGCCCAACAACCTGCCCGCTTGACCCTATCCCCTCCTCTCTTCTCAGACCATTTCCGGAGACCTTCTCCCTTACCTCACCTCGCTCATCAACTCATCCCTGACCGCTGGCTACGTCCCTTCCGTCTTCAAGAGAGCGAGAGTTGCACCCCTTCTGAAAAAACCTACACTCGATCCCTCCGATGTCAACAACTACAGACCAGTATCCCTTCTTTCTTTTCTCTCCAAAACTCTTGAACGTGCCGTCCTTGGCCAGCTCTCCCGCTATCTCTCTCAGAATGACCTTCTTGATCCAAATCAGTCAGGTTTCAAGACTAGTCATTCAACTGAGACTGCTCTTCTCTGTATCACGGAGGCGCTCCGCACTGCTAAAGCTAACTCTCTCTCCTCTGCTCTCATCCTTCTAGACCTATCGGCTGCCTTCGATACTGTGAACCATCAGATCCTCCTCTCCACCCTCTCCGAGTTGGGCATCTCTCGGCGCGGCCCACGCTTGGATTGCGTCCTACCTGACAGGTCGCTCCTACCAGGTGGCGTGGCGAGAATCTGTCTCCTCACCACGTGCTCTCACCACTGGTGTCCCCCAGGGCTCTGTTCTAGGCCCTCTCCTATTCTCGCTATACACCAAGTCACTTGGCTCTGTCATAACCTCACATGGTCTCTCCTATCATTGCTATGCAGACGACACACAATTAATCTTCTCCTTTCCCCTTCTGATGACCAGGTGGCGAATCGCATCTCTGCATGTCTGGCAGACATATCAGTGTGGATGACGGATCACCACCTCAAGCTGAACCTCGGCAAGACGGAGCTGCTCTTCCTCCCGGGAAGGACTGCCCGTTCCATGATCTCGCCATCACGGTTGACAACTCCATTGTGTCCTCCTCCCAGAGCGCTAAGAACCTTGGCGTGATCCTGGACAACACCCTGTCGTTCTCAAATAACATCAAGGCGGTGGCCCGTTCCTGTAGGTTCATGCTCTACAACATCCGCAGAGTACGACCCTGCCTCACACAGGAAGCGGCGCAGGTCCTAATCCAGGCACTTGTCATCTCCCGTCTGGATTACTGCAACTCGCTGTTGGCTGGGCTCCCTGCCTGTGCCATTAAACCCCTACAACTCATCCAGAACGCCGCAGCCCGTCTGGTGTTCAACCTTCCCAAGTTCTCTCACGTCACCCCGCTCCTCCGCTCTCTCCACTGGCTTCCAGTTGAAGCTCGCATCCGCTACAAGACCATGGTGCTTGCCTACGGAGCTGTGAGGGGAACGGCACCTCAGTACCTCCAGGCTCTGATCAGGCCCTACACCCAAACAAGGGCACTGCGTTCATCCACCTCTGGCCTGCTCGCCTCCCTACCACTGAGGAAGTACAGTTCCCGCTCAGCCCAGTCAAAACTGTTCGCTGCTCTGGCCCCCCAATGGTGGAACAAACTCCCTCACGACGCCAGGACAGCGGAGTCAATCACCACCTTCCGGAGACACCTGAAACCCCACCTCTTTAAGGAATACCTAAGGATAGGATAATCCTTCTCACCCCCTTAAAGATTTAGATGCACTATTGTAAAGTGGCTGTTCCACTGGATGTCCTAGGTGAATCACCAATTTGTAAATTAAGCTCTGGATAAGAGCGTCTGCTACAAATGACTTAAATGTAAATGTTAAATGTTGTCAGCACGTGGAGGTAGAAGTGTATAGCAGGTCTCTACCTACCTGTTGTGGTAGAAGTCGCTCTGGATAAGAGCGTCTGCTAAATGACTTAAATGTAATGTAAAATGTAAGTGTATAGCAGGTCTCTACCTGTTGTGGTAGAAGTGTATAGCAGGTCTCCACCTACCTGTTGTGGTAGAAGTGTATAGCAGGTCTCTACCTGTTGTGGTAGAAGTGTATAGCCGTGGTGTTGGTTGTCAGCACGTGGAGGTAGGCGTGTATAGCAGGTCTCCACCTACCTGTTGTGGTAGAAGTGTATAGCCGTGGTGTTGGTTGTCAGCACGTGGAGGTAGAAGTGGTATAACAGGTCTCCACCTACCTGTTGTGGTAGAAGTGTATAGCCGTGGTGTTGGTTGTCAGCACGTGGAGGTAGATGGCCTTGCAGTGGTCCTGGGCCGTGGTGGAGATGTGTTTCCTTCAGACTGTCCAGCAGCAAGGAGCCTGGGAGGGGAGAAGAGGAGAGTAGCAGGACAGTGAGTGACTGAGTGAGTGACTGTGAGTGACTGAGTGAGTGACTGTGAGTGACTGAGTGAGTGACTGTGAGTGAGTGACTGACTGAGTGTGTGACTGAGTGAGAGTGAGTGAGTGAGTGAGTGAGTGAGGAGGAGTGAGTGAGTGAGTGAGTGAGTGAGTGAGTGAGTGAGTGAGTGACTGTGAGTGTACCTAGGGTTGTGGCATTCACAAAAATTGTCAGCCGATAATTGTCATGCAAATAACAGCCTACAAGCCAAGTCAAATAACTGTGGGTCTCACGGTGAGCGACAGGTTAAATAACTGTGGGTCTCACGGTGAGTGACAGGTTAAATAACTGTGGGTCTCACGGTGAGCGACAGGTTAAATAACTGTGGGTCTCACGGTGAGTGACATGTTAAATAACTGTGGGTCTCACGGGGTGAGTGACAGGTTAATTAACATCAACACATTTAGCATCTCCTGGCTCCTACACACCGCCTACAAGCCATTTTAAAAAGTCAAATAAATCCATGTAATATAGCCTACACCTTCACAATAAATGAACTATTTATTTTAGACAGGTCTAAAGGAGCATGATATGAAGAAAATGTAGTCTATTTCAGAAGAACAGAATAGCCTACTCTGAGATGTCGTTATTATTAGGCCCTGATCTGGCTCTGCCATATGGCTGTGAGCGACACTAGTTCACTTATCAGACAAGACATGCTTAGAATTCCCTGGCAATATTTTATATTATTTTCAAATAGGAAGAACACACTGAACAAAGCTGAATAAAATATAAATATTTTCTCCAAACGATTTGAAGGAAGTGCATACATTCGGCTATTCTGTGTTGAGCAGTTAAAGAAACAGGGATTCTGATTTGCTTCATTTAGAGTTATTAATGTAACTTTAGTTGTTCTACTAACGTTGGGCTATATGTTTTGATGTTTAATACATTGTAAGGCTGCATGATGAGACTAATGATGATTTGAAAAATGTTTGCTTAAAAGGCATTGAGCTCTGCTAAGTGTTTTTTGCGCAGGCTGTACACACTCCAATAGTCTCTCATTCACAATTTGACAAGCACTTGATAATGCCTCGTATTTCACGCCTGCATCCCCTTTTGCGGCCATAACGCACCCTAAGAAAATATATCTGTGCCTTTTGGGGCCCGGAGTGCTGCGTTGTGACCTTCTCCCGGAGTGTGCTGAGCAATCCAGGCGTCTCTCACTCATATGGCTCTCCGTCACGAGATCAAGGTCTTTCTCACAGGCTATAAGTGAAGACAGACACATCGGGGATGCACCTGCGAGCATCCTTATCCAATTCCGAGGTGCATATTGAAGATATTGGAAGAACTCTACACATTCACTTTATCAGTCAACTAGATGAGTAGGCCTAACAAACAGCAAAAGCACTAGCCTATAGAAAGATGATGGGATCCTCCTCTTTTTATTAGAGGCCATCACTCAGTTCTTTTCTCCCGTAATTGCATAGCCTATAGAAATGATACGCAACATGGGCTCTTGGGCACTCATGAAGTGTTGGATTAGATTTTTCTAATACATTTGCATTGATGTCAGAGTGATTAGAGGGATAATAGACAATAGAGTGCTAAAGTACCAGGCAGTTAGCAAGTTTGGTAGGCTACGAATTATTTAACTTTTTTTTTTAACTAGGCAGGTCAGTTAAGAACAAATTCTTATTTTCAATGACGGCCTAGGAACAGTGGGTTAACTGCCTGTTCAGGGGCAGAACGACAGATTTGTACCTTGTCAGCTCGGGGATTTGAACTTGCAACCTTCCGGTTACTAGTCCAACGCTCTAACCACTAGACCTTCATGACTCGTGACTCGCCAGTGTGGCAGTAAAACAGTCACTGCAACAGCTTTGTACCTTGTCAGCTCGGGGATTTGAACTTGCAACCTTCCGGTTACAAGTCCAACGCTCTAACCACTAGACCTTCATGACTCGTGACTCGCCAGTGTGGCAGTGTACCTACCTATTCCATGTTTCCTGAACTCCTTCACCACCCCCAGACTCAGGATGTAAGCCACCTGGGTGTCCACGGGAAATCTAGAAGCTAGGATGTCTCCATCCTGCAGAGAGGAGAGGTTATACACAGCTATTAATACTTATAAACACTGGACTAACACCAGGAAATCTAGAGGCTAGGATGTCTCCATCCTGCAGAGAGGAGAGGTTATACACAGCTATTAATACTTATAAACACTGACTAACACCAGGAAATCTAGAGGCTAGGATGTAGGGACATTGTTTTGCGAACAGTAATGAACAGTTTCAACATTTCTACATGCCATGTTGCATTATTCAAGTATGTTAACTTCTGTGCAGCGTGAGTGGAGAGCTAACATGATGCTGCCCAGACTCCCAGTACAGGCTAAGTGGAGAGTACAGGCTAAGTGGAGAGCTAACATGATTACTATACAGGCTAAGTGGAGAGCTAACATACAGACTCCCCACAGGCTAAGTGAGAGCTAGATACAGTCAGACTCCCAGTACAGGCTAAGTGGAGAGCTAACATGATACAGTACAGGCTAAGTGGGGAGCTAACATGATACAGTCCAGACTCCCAGTGTCCAGACTCCCAGTACAGGCTAAGTGGAGGCTAACATGATACTAGGCTAAGTAGCTAACATGCTCCCAGTACAGGCTAGAGGGAGAGCTAACATGATACAGTCCAGACTCCAGGGCTAAGTGGGAGCTAACATGATGCTAAGTCCAGACTCCCAGTACAGGCTAAGTGGAGAGCTAACATGATTACAGTCCAGACTCCCAGTACAGGCTAAGTGGAGAGCTAACATGATACAGTCAACATGAAGTACAGTCCAGACTCCCAGTACAGGCTAAGTGGAGAGCTAACATGATACAGTCAGTCCAGACTCCCAGTACAGGCTAAGTGGAGAGCTAACATGATACAGTCAAGACTCCCAGAGGCTAAGTGGGAGCTCCCAACATGATACAGTCCAGACTCCCAGTACAGGCTAAGTGGAGAGCTAACATGATACAGTCCAGACTCCCAGTACAGGCTAAGTGGGAGCTAACATGATACAGTCCAGACTCCCAGTACAGGCTAGTGGAGAGCTAACAGGCTAAGACTCCCAGTGGCTAAGAGCAACATGATACAGTCCAGACTCCCAGGCTAAGTGGGGAGCTCCCAACATGATACAGTCCAGGCTAAGTGGAGAGCTAACATGATACAGTCCAGACTAGTGGGGAGAGCTAACATGATACAGTCCAGGCTCCCCAGTACAGGCTAGAGAGAGCTCCAGACTCCCAGTACAGGCTAAGTGGAGAGCTAACATGATACAGTCCAGACTCCCAGTACAGGATAAGTGGAGAGCTAACATGATACAGTCCAGACTCCCAGTACAGGCTAAGTGGAGAGCTAACATGATACAGTACAGGCTAAGTGGGGAGCTAACATGATACAGTCCAGACTCCCAGTACAGGCTAAGTGGAGAGCTAACATGATACAGTCAGTACAGGCTAAGACTAACAGTACAGGCTAAGTGGGGGAGCTAACATGATACAGTCCAGACTCCAGTACAGGCTAAGTGGAGAGCTAACATGATACAGTCCAGACTCCCAGTACAGGCTAAGTGGGAGCTAACATGATACAGTCCAGACTCCCAGTACAGGCTAAGTGGAGAGCTAACATGATACAGTCAAGACTCCCAGTACAGGCTGGTGGGAGCTAACATGATACAGTCCAGACTCCCAGTACAGGCTAAGTGGAGAGCTAACATGATACAGTCAAGACTCCCAGTACAGGCTAAGTGGGGAGCTAACATGATACAGTCCAGACTCCCAGTACAGGCTAAGTGGAGAGCTAACATGATACAGTCAAGACTCCCAGTACAGGCTAAGTGGGGAGCTAACATGATACAGTCCAGACTCCCAGTACAGGCTAAGTGGAGAGCTAACATGATACAGTCAAGACTCCCAGTACAGGCTAAGTGGAGAGCTAACATGATACAGTCCAGACTCCCAGTACAGGCTAAGTGGAGAGCTAACATGATACAGTCAAGACTCCCAGTACAGGCTAAGTGGAGAGCTAACATGATACAGTCAAGACTCCCAGTACAGGCTAAGTGGAGAGCTAACATGATACAGTCAAGACTCCCAGTACAGGCTAAGTGGAGAGCTAACATGATACAGTCCAGACTCCCAGTACAGGCTAAGTGGGAGCTAACATGATACAGTCCAGACTCCCAGTACAGGCTAAGTGGAGAGCTAACATGATACAGTCAAGACTCCCAGTACAGGCTAAGTGGGAGAGCTAACATGATACAGTCAAGACTCCCAGTACAGGCTAAGTGGAGAGCTAACATGATACAGTCAGACTCCCAGTACAGGCTAAGTGGAGAGCTAACATGATACAGTCAAGACTCCCAGTACAGGCTAAGTGGAGAGCTAACATGATACAGTCAAGACTCCCAGTACAGGCTAAGTGGAGAGCTAACATGATACAGTCAAGACTCAGACCAGTACAGGCTAAGTGGAGAGCTAACATGATACAGTCCAGACTCCCAGTACAGGCTAAGTGGAGAGCTAACATGATACAGTCAAGACTCCCAGTACAGGCTAAGTGGAGAGCTAACATGATACAGTCAAGACTCCCAGTACAGGCTAAGTGGAGAGCTAACATGATACAGTCAAGACTCCCAGTACAGGCTAAGTGGAGAGCTAACATGATACAGTCCAGACTCCCAGTACAGGCTAAGTGGAGAGCTAACATGATACAGTCAAGACTCCCAGTACAGGCTAAGTGGAGAGCTAACATGATACAGTCCAAGACTCCCAGTACAGGCTAAGTGGAGAGCTAACATGATACAGTCCAGACTCCCAGTACAGGCTAAGTGGAGAGCTAACATGATACAGTCAAGACTCCCAGTACAGGCTAAGTGGAGAGCTAACATGATACAGTCCAGACTCCCAGTACAGGCTAAGTGGAGAGCTAACATGATACAGTCAAGACTCCCAGTACAGGCTAAGTGGAGAGCTAACATGATACAGTCAAGACTCCCAGTACAGGCTAAGTGGAGAGCTAACATGATACAGTCAAGACTCCCAGTACAGGCTAAGTGGAGAGCTAACATGATACAGTCAAGACTCCCAGTACAGGCTAAGTGGAGAGCTAACATGATACAGTCAAGACTCCCAGTACAGGCTAAGTGGAGAGCTAACATGATACAGTCCAGACTCCCAGTACAGGCTAAGTGGAGAGCTAACATGATAGCAGTCAGTCAGACTCCCAGTACAGGCTAAGTGGAGAGCTAACATGTCAGTCAAGACTCCCAGTACAGGCTAAGTGGAGAGCTAACATGATACAGTCCAGACTCCCAGTACAGGCTAAGTGGAGAGCTAACATGATACAGTCAAGACTCCCAGTACAGGCTAAGTGGAGAGCTAACATGATACAGTCCAGACTCCCAGTACAGGCTAAGTGGGACTCCCAGTAACATGATACAGTCAAGACTCCCAGTACAGGCTAAGTGGAGAGCTAACATGATACAGTCAAGACTCCCAGTACAGGCTAAGTGGGGAGCAGACATGATACAGTCCAGACTCCCAGTACAGGCTAAGTGGAGAGCTAACATGATACAGTCAAGACTCCCAGTACAGGCTAAGTGGAGATACAGCTAAGGCATGAGCTAACATGATACAGTCAAGACTCCCAGTACAGGCTAAGTGGAGAGCTAACATGATACAGTCCAGACTCCCAGTACAGGCTAAGTG
>NW_027040104.1:116113-126300 GCF_034236695.1 Oncorhynchus nerka
GGTGGCCCGTTCCTGTAGGTTCATGCTCTACAACATCCGCAGAGTACGACCCTGCCTCACACAGGAAGCGGCGCAGGTCCTAATCCAGGCACTTGTCATCTCCCGTCTGGATTACTGCAACTCGCTGTTGGCTGGGCTCCCTGCCTGTGCCATTAAACCCCTACAACTCATCCAGAAGCCTGCCGCAGCCCGTCTGGTGTTCAACCTTCCCAAGTTCTCTCACGTCACCCCGCTCCTCCGCTCTCTCCACTGGCTTCCAGTTGAAGCTCGCATCCGCTACAAGACCATGGTGCTTGCCTACAGAGCTGTGAGGGGACGGCACCTCAGTACCTCCAGGCTCTGATCAGGCCCTACACCCAAACAAGGGCACTGCGTTCATCCACCTCTGGCCTGCTCGCCTCCCTACCACTGAGGAAGTACAGTTCCCGGCTCAGCCCAGTCAAAACTGTTCGCTGCTCTGGCCCCCAATGGTGGAACAAACTCCCTCACGACGCCAGGACAGCGGAGTCAATCACCACCTTCCGGAGACACCTGAAACCCCACCTCTTTAAGGAATACCTAGGATAGGATAAAGTAATCCTTCTCACCCCCTTAAAAGATTTAGATGCACTATTGTAAAGTGGCTGTTCCACTGGATGTCATAAGGTGAAAGCACCAATTTGTAAGTCGCTCTGGATAAGAGCGTCTGCTAAATGACTTAAATGTAAATGTAAATGTGTATGTTCAACAACACAGAGGCTAACAGCTAATGTGTCTATGTCTTTGTGTCTGTTCAACATCAGAGAGGCTAACAGCTAATGTGTCTGTTCAACAACACAGAGGCTAACAGCTAATGTGTCTGTTCAACAACAGAGAGGCTAACAGCTAATGTGTCTGTTCAACAACAGAGAGGCTAACAGCTAATGTATCTGTTCAACAACAGAGAGTGTAACAGCTAATGTGTCTGTTCAACAACAGAGGCTAACAGCTAATGTGTCTGTTCAACAACAGAGAGGCTAACAGCTAATGTGTCTGTTCAACAACAGAGAGGCTAACAGCTAATGTGTCTGTTCAACAACAGAGAGGCTAACAGCTAATGTGTCTGTTCAACAACAGAGAGGGTAACAGCTAATGTGTCTGTTCAACAACAGAGAGGCTAACAGCTAATGTGTCTGTTCAACAACAGAGAGGGTAACAGCTCATGTGTCTGTTCAACATCAGAGAGGGTAACAGCTCATGTGTCTGTTCAACATCAGAGAGGGTAACAGCTCATCTGTCTATGTCTTTGTGCCTGTTCAACAACAGAGAGGGTAACAGCTCATCTGTCTATGTATTTGTGTCTGTTCAACATCTGAGAGGGTAACAGCTAATGTGTCTATGTCTTTGTGCCTGTTCAACAACAGAGAGGGTAACAGGTGTGTCTATGTCTTTGTGCCTGGTCAACAACAGAGAGGCTAACAGCTAATGTGTCTATGTCTTTGTGCCTGTTCAACAACAGAGAGGGTAACAGGTGTGTCTATGTCTTTGTGCCTGGTCAACAACACACACAGCGGGAGTCTGGAGGGAAGTAGCCAACTCATAGTGCTCTCTAAGAAAACACAGAAAAGACACTAACACTCTGTCTGTCTGACTTCATGTCTCTCTGACTGTCTGACTTCATGTCTCTCGGTCTGTCTGACTTCATGTCTCTCTATCTGTCTGACTTCATGTCTCTCTGTCTGTCTGACTTCATGTCTCTCTATCTGTCTGACTTCATGTCTCTCTGTCTGTCTGACTTCATCTCTCTCTCCGTCTGACTTCATGTCTGTCTGTCTGACTTCATGTCTCTCTCTGTCTGACTTCATGTCTCTCTGTCTGTCTGACTTCATCTGTCTCTCTGTCTGACTTCATGTCTCTCTGTCTGTCTGACTTCATGTCTCTCTGTCTGTCTGACTTCATCTCTCTCTCGGTCTGACTTCATGTCTGTCCCTCTGACTTCATGTCTCTCTGTCTGTCTGTCTGACTTCATGTCTCTCTGTCTGACTTCATGTCTCTCTGTCTGACTTCATGTCTCTCTGTCTGACTTCATGTCTCTCTGTCTGTCTGTCTGACTTCATGTCTCTCTGTCTGTCTGTCTGACTTCATGTCTGTCTGTCTGTCTGTCTGTCTGACTTCATGTCTCTCTGTCTGTCTGACTTCTGACTGTCTGTCTGTCTGTCTGACTTCATGTCTGTCTCTGTCTGACTTCATGTCTCTCTGTCTGTCTGTCTGACTTCATGTCTCTCTGTCTGTCTGTCTGTCTGACTTCATGTCTGTCTGTCTGTCTGTCTGTCTGACTTCATGTCTCTGTCTGTCTGTCTGACTTCATGTCTGTCTGTCTGTCTGTCTGACTTCATGTCTGTCTGTCTGACTTCATGTCTGTCTGTCTGTCTGACTTCATGTCGGTCTGTCTGTCTGACTTCATGTCTGTCTGTCTGTCTGACTTCATGTCTGTCTGTCTGTCTGTCTTCTGTCTGTCTGTCTGTCTGTCTCTCTGTCTGTCCACATTGTAACTCAATACCTTTAGTAACACTTCTACTCCGTCAAGATGCTTCTAAACATTACGGTTCCTGATATCACATTCACAAACAGCTGAAATTATATGATAATACAGCAAGTGTGTTATATATATACACACACACACACACACACACACACACACACACACACTGTGAGTGAGCAGTCATAATACTGTACAAGGTTCCCAGGACTGTGTCCTAAATAGCATCCTATTCTCTCTGTTTTACACTAGTTGACCAGGGCCCATACGGCTCCAGTCCAGAGGGCACTATGGAGGGGTCAGGGTGCCATTTAGGGAACACACACAGGACTGTACACATTTACCAGGAGAAACACAGAGGATTTACTGTACGGATCTAGTAACACAATTTCTATGATGCTTAGACCTTCCCACACACACACATCTACTTCCCCATTCCCAGACCTTGGAGTGGTAGAGACGTCTCTCTCCTCCTAATATCCTCCCTCTCTGTCTCTCTCCTCCTAATATCCTCCCTCTCTGTCTCTCTCCTCCCTCTCTGTCTCTCTCCTCCTAATATCCTCCCTCTCTGTCTCTCTCCTCCCTCTCTGTCTCTCTCCTCCCTCTCTGTCTCTCTCCTCCCTCTCTGTCTCTCTCCTCCCTCTAATATCCTCCCTCTCTGTCTCTCTCCCATTCCTCCTTCTGTCTCTCTCCTCCTAATATCCTCCCTCTCTGTCTCTCTCCTCCCTCTCCTCCCTCTCTCTCTCTCCTCCTAATATCCTCCCTCTCTCTCTCTCTCCTCCTAATATCCTCCCTCTCTCTCTCTCTCCTCCTAATATCCTCCCTCTCTCTCTCTCTCCTCCTAATATCCTCCCTCTCTGTCTCTCTCCTCCCTCTCTGTCTCTCTCCTCCCTCTCTGTCTCTCTCCTCCTAATATCCTCCCTCTCTGTCTCTCTCCTCCCTCTCTGTCTCTCTCCTCCTAATATCCTCCCTCTCCCCCCTCTCTCTCTCTCCTCCCTCTCTGTCTCTCTCCTCCCTCTCTGTCTCTCTCCTCCTAATATCCTCCCTCTCTCTCCTCCCTCTCTGTCTCTCCTCCCTCTCTGTCCTCTCCTCCCTCTCTGTCCTCTCCTCCCTCTCTGTCTCTCCTCCCTCTCTCTCTCTCTCCTCCCTCTCTGTCCTCTCTCTCTCTCCTCCCTCTCTGTCTCTCTCCTCCTAATATCCTCCCTCCCTCTGTCTCTCTCCTCCTAATATCCTCCCTCTCTCTCTCTCTCTCTCTCTCTCCTCCCTCTCTGTCTCTCCTCCCTCTCTGTCTCTCCTCCCTCTCTCTCTCCTCCCTCTCTCCTCCCTCTCTGTCTCTCCTCCTTCTCTCTCTCCTCCCTCTCTGTCTCTCCTCCCTCTCTGTCTCTCTCCTCCTAATATCCTCCCTCTCTGTCTTCCTACTTTTGTTTTATTGCCCACTAGGGACCATTAGCACAGAACACTAGCCTTCTAGAACCATTCATGTTGACAACAGAACACTAGCCTTCTAGAACCATTCATGTTGACAACAGAACACTAGCCTTCTAGAACCATTCATATTGACAACAGAACACTTGCCTTCTAGATCCATTCATGTTGACAACAGAACACTAGCCTTCTAGAACCATTCATATTGACAACAGAACACTAGCCTTCTAGAACCATTCATATTGACAACAGAACACTAGCCTTCTAGATCCATTCATGTTGACAACAGAACACTAGCCTTCTAGAACCACTCATATTGACAACAGAACACTAGCCTTCTAGATCCATTCATGTTGACAACAGAACACTAGCCTTCTAGAACCATTCATATTGACAACATAACACTAGCATTCTAGAACCATTCAACACTGAACAGAAGAAAACTGGGATTTACACCAGTCTTTGACTCTTAACACGCACACAAACCCCCTCCCCCCTAAACTACCCGCCCCCACGCAACCCACTCCCGCCCTAACTTCCAACTACAAATATTTAAATAAATAAAAAATATGCTTCACTTCGTTTTGAATCCCCATCAGTTAATCATTAATGGGTATGATTTAGACTTAATTATGAAACATCTATAGTAAAATAGCCAACTACAGTTATTTTGATTGTATCGATCGACTGCACTGATTTTCATTCGACTGTGTCAATAATGTAGGCTAACAGCGTAACCGTTTATAAATGCTGTGCGCGTTATATGAATGGCGTTAATGAATCAATCATGTTTGCGCGTCACCACTCACCTTTTCCGAACTTTTCCGTGGAGGAAACAAAAGCACGTTCCTTTTGAGGTCGAGCAGCAGGAAATGGATACACACGGACTCCCTGCAGTCTGAGATTGGAATCAATCAATTCGTAACCTTTTCTCACAACAAAATAGTTATTCGGGAAAATAGACAGGACATGTGAAGTACACGACAGCAGTGAAGCTGGGTTTGTTTCTCCGTTCGTTTCAGTGCGAGTCCCGATGGGCGGGACCCATCTAGCGATGACGTCATCGTGGAATAGGCTCCTCATTACCGTAACATTTACATTTACATTTAAGTCATTTAGCAGACGCTCTGGATAAGAGCGACTTACCGTAACCCGAAGAGATCTGAATCTAAACCTCCACAACGGAGATACACGATTTTAGTAGCACTCGATATTGATCGTCCAGCTCTCCATGCTGGACGACAAAAACAATTGTCTCCAAGTGCAAAAGTCAACCTTTACCTTACGCAACACGAGTTTACAGTAAAGGATTGACTTTTACCGACAGATCTAGGAACAGATTACCAGGCCATTGGTCGAGTTCCTGCCTCACTACATTACAGACACATGCCAGATTTTTACAACGTCTGGATTTTTTAAATTTTACCTTTATTTAACTAGGCAAGTCAGTTAAGAACAAATTGTTATTTACAATGACGTCCTACCCAGGTCAAACAACCCTGCTTTAACCTTCCATTAGGGTAACAGTTAGACTGTTACCCTGTGGACTATAACACTAGAAACACCATTAGAGGAATAGACTGTGGACTACAAGTGGGTGGTATTCACTAGGAACCAAACGGAGGCCAACAGGCCAAAACGGGGAGGGACTAACCTGTGATATATTCATTTGTGCACACCGTAGTAAAAATGTCTTGCAACGACAATGAGTTTTTATTGGACAAATTCACAGAGGTCACTCCCTGTTCCATCCCGTTTGCTTCCGTTTGGGGAAGTGGTGATTTCCCTCATACAATTGGGGGGGATCCTGGTAATTACTAGAGGGGAAACTCATCTATCATCCTGAACACCCACTTCCCCCACATACTGACCTCTGACATCAACTACTAAGGAAATTACCTTCATAACATCGTTAAATGTAACAAGACATTATTTATTTTTAAAAAGGCAATCTAATATTAATATGGTTTGTGAACTCTAGAATTTGTTTGCAAGCATGATATCTGTACAAAACACTCCAACATGCCCTAACAAACAAAACACTAACATGTCCCAACAAACAAAACACTAACGTGTCCCAACAAACAAAACACTAACGTGTCCCAACAAACAAAACACTAACGTGTCCTAACAAACAAAACACTCCAACATGCCCCAACAAACAAAACACTAACATGTCCCAACAAACAAAACACTAACGTGTCCCAACAAACACTCCAACGTGCCCTAACAAACAAAACACTAACGTGTCCCAACAAAACACTCCAACATGCCCCAACAAACAAAACACTAACATGTCCCAACAAACAAAACACTAACATGTCCCAACAAACAAAACACTAACGTGTCCCAACAAAACACTCCAACGTGCCCTAACAAACAAAACACTAACGTGTCCCAACAAACAAAACACTAACGTGTCCCAACAAACAAAACACTAACGTGCCCTAACAAACAAAACACTAACGTGCCCTAACAAACAAAACACTAACATGTCCCAACAAACAAAACACTAACGTGTCCCAACAAACACTCCAACGTGCCCTAACAAACAAAACACTAACGTGTCCCAACAAACAAAACACTAACGTGTCCCAACAAACAAAACACTAACGTGCCCTAACAAACAAAACACTAACGTGCCCTAACAAAACACTAACATGCCCTAACAAAACACTAACATGCCCTAACAAAACACTAACATGTCCCAACAAACAAAACACTAACATGTCCCAACAAACAAAACACTAACGTGTCCCAACAAACAAAACACTAACGTGTCCCAACAAACAAAACACTAACATGCCCTAACAAACAAAACACTAACGTGTCCCAACAAACAAAACACTAACGTGTCCTAACAAACAACACTAACGTGTCCCAACAAACAAAACACTAACGTGTCCCAACAAACAAAACACTAACGTGTCCTAACAAACAACACTAACGTGTCCTAACAAACAACACTAACGTGTCCCAACAAACAAAACACTAACGTGCCCTAACAAACAAAACACTGTGTCCTAACAAACAAAACACTAACATGTCCCAACAAAACACTAACGTGTCCCAACAAACAAAACACTAACGTGTCCTAACAAACAAAACACTAACGTGTCCTAACAAACAACACTAACGTGTCCCAACAAACAAAACACTAACGTGTCCCAACAAACAAAACACTAACGTGTCCCAACAAACAAAACACTAACGTGTCCTAACAAACAAAACACTAACGTGTCCCAACAAACAAAACACTCCAACATGCCCTAACAAACAAAACACTAACGTGTCCTAACAAACAACACTAACGTGTCCCAACAAACAAAACACTAACATGCCCTAACAAACAAAACACTAACGTGTCCTAACAAACAACACTAACGTGTCCCAACAAACAAAACACTAACGTGTCCCAACAAACAAAACACTCCAACATGCCCTAACAAACAAAACACTAACGTGCCCTAACAAACAACACTAACATGCCCTAACAAACAAAACACTAACGTGTCCTAACAAACAACACTAACGTGTCCCAACAAACAAAACACTAACGTGTCCCAACAAACAAAACACTCCAACATGCCCTAACAAACAAAACACTAACGTGTCCTAACAAACAACACTAACGTGTCCTAACAAACAAAACACTAACGTGTCCCAACAAACAAAACACTAACGTGTCCCAACAAACAAAACACTAACGTGTCCCAACAAACAAAACACTAACGTGTCCCAACAAACAAAACACTCAATCAAGGGACCCCACAGCATGACATTGTAAATTCATTTATTTTCATCTGAGCTGTTGGTACAAACGTTTAACATTGGGGCTTGTGTGTGTGTGTGTGTGTGTGTGTGTGTGTGTGTGTGTGTGTGTGTGTGTGTGTGTGATATATATATATGTGTGTGTGTGTGTATGAGAGAATGTATGTCTGATGATAACATGTGATGATTATAAACCAGAGGAACAGGAGCTGTGAAGACGTTCTGAAATCAACACAAGTAAGGAACAGCCCTGGTACTGGATGTAGGAAATCACAAACTAAACCAGACGCAGGAAACAGGAAACAGGACATGGTTGTATTCAAACTAAACCAGGAAACAGGACATGGTTGTATTCAAACTAAACCAGGAAACAGGACACAGGACATGGTCGTATTCAAACTAAACCAGACACAGGAAACAGGAAATGGTCGTTTCAAACTAAACCAGACGCAGGAATCAGGACATGGTCGTATTCAAACTAAACCAGATACAGGAATCAGGACATGGTCGTATTCAAACTAAACCAGATACAGGACATGATCGTATTCAAACTAAACCAGATACAGGAATCAGGACATGGTCGTATTCAAACTAAACCAGATACAGGAAACAGGACATGATCGTATTCAAACTAAACCAGACACAGGAATCAGGACATGGTTGTATTCAAACTAAACCAGACGCAGGAAACAGGACATGGTCAGTATTCAAGCTAAACCAGACACAGGAAACAGGACATGGTCGTATTCAAGATAAACCAGACACAGGAAACAGGACATGGTCGTATTCAAGCTAAACCAGACACAGGAAACAGGACATGGTCGTATTCAAACTAAACCAGACGCAGGAAACAGGAAACAGGACATGGTCGTATTCAAACTAAACCAGACGCAGGAAACAGGAAACAGGACATGGTCGTATTCAAACTAAACCAGACGCAGGAAACAGGAAACAGGACATGGTCGTATTCAAACTAAACCAGACGCAGGAAACAGGACACGGTCGTATTCATTAGGCACCAAACAGTGAAGGACTACCTGAACTTATCCAGAATGAAACACTCGATTTCATTACAAAGCATTTTCTGTTGCAAAAACACTTTGCTACGGTTTCCTAGTGTGCACAAATGAATACACCACAGAACAGGTGATTCATTAGGAATCAAACAGAATGAATACACCACAGAACAGGTGATTCATTAGGAATCAAACAGAATGAATACACCACAGAACAGGTGATTCATTAGGAATCAAACAGAATGAATACAACACAGAACAGGTGATTCATTAGGAATCAAACAGAATGAATACACCACAGAACAGGTGATTCATTAGGAATCAAACAGAATGAATACACCACAGAACAGGTGATTCATTAGGAATCAAACAGGCTGAAACGAGGAGAGACTACCTGAACATGTCTAATAAGAAAACGCTCGTTTCCCGTTGTGTAAAGTTTTTTTTCCCCCGCTAAGGTGTGCTACTAATGAACACGACCCAGGTGTGTGAAGATGTGAAGGGGGGAACATTAGACTGCACTACGTCCATTAAACAGCAGAGGGCGCCACAACAGTTCTACCATTGGTTGGGGAAAAGGGTTGTCCAGCGTACGTAGTACACCTATCAGTATACACAGTAATATAGCGATCAGGGTGGAGCTCCATTTCAATTCACTAAGTAAACCGAATTCCAAATGTTCTTTATTGAAAGGCATTGATGACAGTTGGAACTGGAATGTCAGTGAACATTCTCAATTGACTGGAATTTGAAAAGTGATTTTGACCCCCGACCCTGGTAACCTCTAAAATGATAGAAAAGTGATTTTGACCCCCCCAACCCTGGTAACCTCTAACATGATAGAAAAGTGATTTTGACCCCCCCAACCCTGGTAACCTCTAACATGATAGAAAAGTGATTTTGACCCCCCCAACCCTGGTAACCTCTAACAAGATAGAAAAGTGATTTTGACCCCCCCAACCCTGGTAACCTCTAACATGATAGAAAAGCGATGTATTTCTTTAACACAGAATAAAAACATGAATTTGCTACTGGATACAGGTAATGTGTTTTCTGCGTCATCATGTCTAGTCGTCCCCATCTGAACTGTTACACGCTGCTCTGTATAAAAGGAGTAGTGGAATCAAGGCTGCAGGTGAACTTGAAGAAGTGGTTTCTCATTCACAACACGGAGAAAAGGGATCTATTTGAAGTTCTAGTCAAATCAGCTACAGCGACACAAGGTTGTCCCTTATTGAAAAAACACACAAACTTATTGAAAAAAACTGAAGGCAAGACAACGTTGTGAAAAGACGTATTTAACAAACCAAATAAGAAGGTCTCTTTCCTGTCCCTGTCCACATAGAAGACAACAAATCAACAGAAAGAAATGAGCACAACATTTTAAATATATATTAAATAGAAAAGATGCAAGTTTTTTTTTAAACATTCATTCTTCTGCTGTGGGAAAAAAGGACATTATATATTTACACTGGAGC
>NW_027040104.1:126800-129300 GCF_034236695.1 Oncorhynchus nerka
CAACAGAGAGGGTAATGCGCTAATGTGTCTGTTCAACAACAGAGAGGGTAACAGCTAATGTGTCTGTTCAACATCAGAGAGGCTAACAGCTAATGTGTCTGTTCAACAACAGAGAGGCTAACAGCTAATGTGTCTGTTCAACAACAGAGAGGGTAACAGCTAATGTGTCTGTTCAACAACAGAGAGGCTAACAGCTAATGTGTCTGTTCAACAACAGAGAGGGTAACAGCTAATGTGTCTGTTCAACAACAGAGGCTAACAGCTAATGTGTCTGTTCAACAACAGAGAGGGTAACAGCTAATGTGTCTGTTCAACAACAGAGAGGCTAACAGCTAATGTGTCTGTTCAACAACAGATAGGCTAACAGCTAATGTGTCTGTTCAAGCAATGTCTGTTCAAGAGAGGCTAACAGCTAATGTGTCTGTTCAACAACAGAGGCTAACAGCTAATGTGTCTGTTCAACAACAGAGAGGCTAACAGCTAATGTGTCTGTTCAACAACACAGAGGCTAACAGCTAATGTGTCTGTTCAACAACAGAGGCTAACAGCTAATGTGTCTGTTCAACAACAGAGGCTAACAGCTAATGTGTCTGTTCAACAACAGAGAGGCTAACAGCTAATGTGTCTGTTCAACAACAGAGGCTAACAGCTAATGTGTCTGTTCAACAACAACAGCTAATGTGTCTGCTAACAACTAATGTGTCCGTTCAACAACACAGAGGCTAACAACTAATGTGTCTGTTCAACAACAACACAGCTAATGGTCTGTTCAACATCAGCTAACAGCTAATGTGTCTGTTCAACATCAGAGAGGCTAACAGCTAATGTGTCTGTTCAACAGAGGGTAACAGTTAATGTGTGTCTGTTCAACAACAGAGGCTAACAGCTAATGTGTCTGTTCAACAACAGAGAGGGTAAACAGAGGCTAACAGCTAATGTGTCTGTTCAACAACAGATAGGCTAACAGCTAATGTGTCTGTTCAACAACAGAGAGGCTAACAGCTAATGTGTCTGTTCAACAACACAGAGGCTAACAGCTAATGTGTCTGTTCAACAACAGAGGCTAACAGCTAATGTGTCTGTTCAACAACAGAGGCTAACAGCTAATGTGTCTGTTCAACATCAGAGAGGGTAACAGCTAATGTGTCTGTTCAACAACAGAGGCTAACAGCTAATGTGTCTGTTCAACATCAGAGAGGGTAACAGCTCGTGTGTCTGTTCAACATCAGAGAGGCTAACAGCTAATGTGTCTGTTCAACAACAGAGGCTAACAGCTAATGTGTCTGTTCAACATCAGAGAGGGTAACAGCTCATGTGTCTGTTCAACATCAGAGAGGGTAACAGCTCATCTGTCTATGTCTTTGTGCCTCTTCAACAACAGAGAGGTTAACAGCTAATGTATCTATGTCTTTGTGCCTGTTCAACAACAGAGAGGGTAACAGGTGTGTCTATGTCTTTGTGCCTGTTCAACAACAGAGAGGGTAACAGGTGTGTCTATGTCTTTGTGCCTGGTCAACAACAGAGAGGGTAACAGGTGTGTCTATGTCTTTGTGCCTCTTCAACAACAGAGAGGTTAACAGCTAATGTATCTATGTCTTTGTGCCTGTTCAACAACATAGAGGGTAACAGCTAATGTATCTATGTCTTTGTGCCTGTTCAACAACAGAGAGGGTAACAGCTAATGTATCTATGTCTTTGTGCCTGTTCAACAACAGAGAGGGTAACAGCTAATGTATCTATGTCTTTGTGCCTGTTCAACAACAGAGAGGGTAACAGCTAATGTATCTATGTCTTTGTGCCTGTTCAACAACAGAGAGGGTAACAGCTAATGTATCTATGTCTTTGTGCCTGTTCAACAACAGAGAGGGTAACAGCTAATGTATCTATGTCTTTGTGCCTGTTCAACAACATAGAGGGTAACAGGTGTGTCTGTCTTTGTGCCTGTTCAACAACAGAGAGGGTAACAGGTGTGTCTATGTCTTTGTGCCTGTTCAACAACAGAGAGGGTAACAGGTGTGTCTATGTCTTTGTGCCTGGTCAACAACAGAGAGGGTAACAGGTGTGTCTATGTCTTTGTGCCTGTTCAACAACAGAGAGGGTAACAGGTGTGTCTATGTCTTTGTGCCTGGTCAACAACACACACAGCGGGAGTCTGGAGGGAAGTAGCCAACTCATAGTGCTCTCTAAGAAAACACAGAAAAGACACTAACACTCAGACTCTCCGTCTGTCTGACTTCATGTCTCTCTGACTGTCTGACTTCATGTCTCTCTATCTGTCTGACTTCATGTCTCTCTCTGTCTGACTTCATGTCTCTCTGTCTGTCTGACTTCATGTCTCTCTCTGTCTGACTTCATGTCTCTCTGTCTGTCTGACTTCATGTCTCTCCGTCTGTCTGACTTCATGTCTCTCTGTCTGTCTGACTTCATGTCTCTCTGTCTGTCTGACTTCATGTCTCTCTGTCTGTCTGACTTCATGTCTCTCGGTCTGTCTGACTTCATG